>NW_025393309.1:0-1544 GCF_016433145.1 Gracilinanus agilis
TTTGTTTGCAATGTTTCTATGCCCTATTACATGGTCAGTCTTTGTGAATGTACCATGTGCAGCTGAAGAGAAGGTGTATTCTTTTTGTCCCTATTTGTCCCTATTTATTTTTCTCCACATATCTATTAAATCTAATTTTTCTAGGATTTCATTCATCTCTCTTACCTCTTTCTTATTTATTTTTTGGTTTGATTTATCTAGACCTGAAAGAGGAATATTTAGATTTCCCACTAGTATGGTTTTACTATCTATTTCCTTCTTGAGATCTGCCATTTTTTCCTTTATGAATCTGGTTGCTATGCCATTTGATGCATACATATTGAGCAATGTTATTTACTCATTGTCTATACTGCCTTTAATGAGACTGTAATGACCTTCCCTGTCTTTTTTAATCATATCTATTTTTACTTTGGCTTTGTTAGAAATCATAATAGCCACTCCTGCCTTCTTTTTCTAATTTGAGGCCCAAAGGATTTTGCTCAGGCCCTTTACCTTAAACCTGTGTATGTCCACCCACCTCATATGTGATTCTTGTAGACAACATATGGTAGGATTTTGGTTTCTAATCCACTCTGCTATTTGCTTCTTTTTTATGGGTGAGTTCATCCCATTTACATTCAGAGTTATAATTATCAGTTGTGTATTTGCCAACATATTGGTATCTTCTGCTATTTCTACTCCTTCTTCTTACACTATTTCCTTTTAATCCAGTGGTTTGCTTTATGCCAGTAACTCTTGTCCCCACCCTTGATTTACTTCCCTTTCTACCCCCTCCCTTATTATTTCCATCTTTTTATTTCTAAGGCCTAATGAATTCCCTCCCCCTTTTTTCCCCTTCCTTTTTTGACCTCCCCACTCCCCTGCTCCCTTTGGTTTATCCCTTCTGATTTTCTCAGTAGGGATAGATAAAGTTTTATATCCCAATGGATAAATTTACTCTTCCCTCTCAGGGTTAATTCCACTGAGGGTAAGGTTTAAATATTACCTCTTAATGCTCTTTTACTCTCCTTCTTATAATAGTATTCATCCCTTCCCCTTCCCATGCCCTCTTTGTGTGTAATAGTATATCCTATTTTTCTTATTCATTCAAGTTTCTCTTGTTGTCCTCTAGTATTCACCTCCCTATTTCCCACCCCCATATCATCTTAGACCATTTAGTATTCCAACCTCTCCTCATGAATAATTCTTCTAATTACTATAATAGTGAATAGAGTTCCTTACAGAGAATTATATATAACATTTCTCCACATAGGAATACCAATAATTAGATCATATTGAGGCCCTTAAAGAGGCAAATTTAAAAAATATGTGTTTTCTTTCTTTCCCCTCTGTTTATTTACCTTTTCATGTTTCTCTTGATTTTTGTGGTTGGTTATTGAACTTTCCATTCAGTCCTGGTCTTTTCTGTGCAGATACTTGGAAATCTTCTGTCTTGTTGAATGCCCAAACTTTCCCCTGGAAGTATATAGTCTGTTTTGATGGGTAGGTGTTCCTTGGTTGAAGACCCAGTTCTCTTGCCTTTCTGAATATCATATTCCAAGCCT
>NW_025393310.1:0-8957 GCF_016433145.1 Gracilinanus agilis
TCTTTGCCCAGCCCCTCTTGTTCTAGGTGCCCGCAGCTCTGCTGGGGAGCCTCGCGCAGCTTCAGCCTGACAATCTGGCCTCTGTGACCAGGTTCTTCCTGCAGCTTGTCCTGCTGGCCTTGTGCTTCCTGGACACTTTCCTCTACCACTTGGCCAAGGTGCTGAGAGTGCTGTTGCTGCTGCGATGACTTTTCTTCATCAAATCGCCTCAGCTGCTGGCAGGCCTCCTCAGAGAGGACCCTGACCTGCCTTTCATGCTCTTCCTGCCTCTGCCTTAATCCTTGACTTGCTCTCATGCTGTGTAGCTGCTCATACATTCGAATGCATCCTTCCACCTCCATTGCCCGGGAGGGGGGAAGTAGCACCCTCCTCTTCTTGGAGGGAGTCTCCTCTTCTCCCAGGGAGGTGGATCTCCTCTTCTGGGAGTGAGCTGATTCTCCTCTCCTGGGAGTCAGGTGAATCTCCTCTTCCTGGAGAGGACTCTCCTCTTCTTGGAGTGAGGTGACTCTTCCCTTCTTGGCGTGACTCTCAGTGCAGCCTGAGGTCCCCCAACCTATGCCATCTGGCAGACGATGCTCCCTCACCATCCTCAGCACCCTGCCCGCCCTAGACTTCTTCGGGAACCTCTTAGATTTCACCATGGGGCGCCCTGGCCTGTCTCAGCGGGACCACAAGTTTGAGGGCCAGGAGCTAAGGGGACACACACAAGCAGAGCTGATAGTTTTCCTTTCAATAAGAAGTAAACTACCTCCAGAAGACAGGAAGGGAAAAGCAGCTCTCCACTCACCAAAGACAGGGACCAGAGCTGTAGGTGACACCTGAGGAGAACTTTCTCCTTTGAGCCAATCTTCTTCTCCAAGCTCCACTTCCCTCACCTCACTGAGTTCACTCTCCACTCCTGGGAGTTCACTCTCGACTAGTCTCTCCAGGCTGCCTTCATGGCTTTTATGGTGTTTTCCTGTCCCCGCCCCTTTTCACAAGGGCCAATCACAGCTTCCAAGTTGTCTAGCCCTGCCCAGGGGGCAGTCTCTGTGGGAACTGCTTCCCACCTTCCCGAGGTGGGAAGATGCATCCAAAGGGTTCACACTTTCTGAGGGTGGGAACAAGTTTCTGACTCTTTGAGTTAGCTGCCTTCTCACCTAACACTAGGGAGGGTGTGAATTCTCTAAATGCTTAGCCAGCTTCTCCCACCCGCTTCAAGCTCATCTTAGTTCAAAGTTCTTGCCAAACAAAGGGTTAACTCCAAGGAGGCAAAGACAACAAGGGATTCCCTTTTGACGAGTACGCACTCAAAGGACCAAGAATTCCCTTTTCCACTGGCAAGTGGAATGGCATTGCTCAAGTGCCAACCTGCCAGCCAGCAGCTGGGAGACGAGTGACCTGGTAGAATAGGTTCCTTTTGTTACCGTGGACTTCTTTGGGGATGCCCTAAATGGGGAAAATCCTTTCTCAAAATAAATTAATAGAAAAACTTTAGCTATGGCTACTGCCCTGGCTTTTCTACATTGAAAAACCTTTTCCAACCAGGAAAAGAGGCAGACCATGAGTGATACAGACGTCCCAATGAGGTTGGGAAGCAACCTGTGAGCCTTGAAAGGGGGCTTTAGTGAGAAGGAATTTCCCAAGGGAGGGTTGCTGATATACTTTGGCTAGACTTCACACTGCAGAAAAACATGTGTAGCACTTCTCATCTCCACCCCACACCCCCAATATTGGTCGGCCAATCTAAGCAGTTTGTCAGGGTCCCAGTGACCGCAAAGTGTACCACTGTCCCAGTGTAGGAAAACACAGGGAGTTGGGGAGAACTAGATACCCAATGGTGGATGTTGTAATGAGTGTTGAAGACTAGTAGTTTGCTCCATTTTCCTCATACCTTATGTCCTATTCAAATGGAAGACACCCCCCACCCCCAAATGCTCTGTGTTTGATTTTTCTCCACAAGTGGTGGCAGAAAGAATTCTCCAAGATTGGTGGGGTTTGCGGGAAGATATCTTTACAACAATTAAGGCTTTGCCCCAATCCGATGCCACTTTGTCCTTTCATCTCAATCTAATTACTAAAGAAGATATTTTCTAAGTTAAGTCAAGGGTTTCATCAATCAGGAAAGTGTGTTCAAGCAGCAGAGCAATCATGAGATCATATGGACCAGTTGTTAGGATATGTTGAAGCCCTCTAACTGACAGTGAAGACATCAGCTTCAGGTTCCCTCACTCTATTTCTCAAGCAAGACCTGGGCAAGATTCAGAGCATTTATGATCTCAATAAAGAGCTTTTCAATAAGAGTTCCTTGGACTTCTTAGCCAATTCCTTTGCAGTCCTCTTATAACCTCTAAAATTACACAATTCTTTTCTGGAAAAAACCTGGAATTTCCTAGTTGTATATGCAAGGTGTTTATGGGGGGGGGAACTAGTTCACCTTGTTACTGGAACATATTCTTTATTTTTTGTTTTTTTTTTTATTTTGGTTTTCTGTATTTTTTTTTTAATTTTTATTTATTTATTTATTTTTTTTGATTTCCTTGTTTTTTTTTTTAGTCTTGCTAAAGTTTGTGACACTGGGTAGCCTTGAGAGTCTGAGCACCTAGCATTCATTCTCATTATCTGCTTGGAGTTCACTCTGTACTAGTCTCTCCAGACTGGCTTCATGGCTTTTATAGAAGCTTCCTGTCCCCAGCCCTTTTCACAGGGCCAATCACAGCTTCCAAGTTGTCTAGCCCTGCCTTATCTGGCAATCTGGGACAGGCGTAGTAATGACACTACCTGTGTGACAGGGTTTGTGGTAAGAGCAAGATAACATGAAAGCACTTTGTGATCCTCAAATGACGATCAATGTCAACTGTTACTGTTATGATTATTGAGCAACAGCCTTTCTCTATACCTTGGAGGAAGAATCCAAGTGAAATTCCTCTCCCCGGGTCATGGTTATGAAAGCCAATTCTCTTGGTGACTACTGTTTCTACTAGGTGAAGACTTCTTGGGGGTAATTCATGATGAAGTTTGCGAAGACACTCAAAGAGTTCAAATAAGCTGCCCCTGGCCATAAGAAGTTTTCCAAAGCCAACTAGGTTTTCAGATTTCCCCATGTGAGCCAATCTGGCCTGAAATGCTGCTGCCTTGTGTCCTTTGTCATTTGTTTTCCTCCAAGAAAGGAAGCAGCAGCCCAGGCCCCATCAGGAAGGCCAGAAAGCAGGAGGCAGAGAGCCCTTTGGGAGGGGAATGTCCCCGTGCTGCAGACATTTGTCCAGAAAGTGTTGGAGACGTAGGAAAGAGCCCATTTGTCCGGAACCGGTGATGGCTTCGATTCTGGGCAAATAGTCCTCTTTGATGAGCATCAGCATCTTCCAGAACTGAAGGTGGTAGTGTTTCAGGAGCGCATGGCCACATACCTGGAGGAAGTCCAAGAGGAGAGTGGCAGTGACATCCGGCCGAGGCTCCATGTTCAGCATCTGTGCCAACCAGCGCCAGCCATGGTTTAAGCCGTGAGGCTGAGCCCCCTGTCTCTTGGCGTGAGGCCGAAGGAGTTGAATGAGAGCAGCATAGAGGCGAATCATGCCCGACATGCGTTTGAGAAAAAGTTCTTGGTGTTCCACTTTGGAATCCTGGACTCGGTAGCCAAGGAGCTTCTGATATTCTTGCAGGCCCATTCCCTCCTTGAAGGCTGGGTAGAAAGGCACGGAGTAAGGGCATCTCTTGTGAAGATGAGCCAGGAGGAGGTCCCCCACTCTGGGGTGGAGTTCCCAGATGCCCGCTGCCACCAGGGCAATGGGGAAGGCTGCTTCAGGATGACAAGCCACTTCTTCTTCTGCCTGTTTGACGAATTTCTCTGCCAGCTTGTAATGGACAAAGTCCAAGGCTTGCGGGTGGTCTGTGAGGGAGACAGCGCGAGCACCGCAGGGCACAGCTTTTCCCAGGAGCAGATTGTTGATCTTGTCAAAGACCTCCTTGAGCTGTGGGCCTGCTGTGCTAGAGATCTGGCTCACAGGAATAGTGGCGGCTTTCTGCAGGTCCATTTTGATCCTCTTAGCCTGCTGATCCTTGCTGTTGGCTAATGCCTCAAAAGCCAGAGTGCATTGAGTGGCAGCATGCTGTAAGTGCTGGTACCACTGCATGGTGGTGTCTCCTGCTTCCCCGTGGAGGCCTTCTGTGCCTTTGGCTCCTGGACCCTGAGCAGGATGTGGGGCGTCCTTCTGGGCTGTTGGCTGCTGCCCTAATTGTGCCCGTTTGTCCTGGGCCTGCTCTTGGTGCGGTGCGGCCTTTTGCTGGGCAGCCTTGGCAATGTCCCGTTGCGAAAGGTTGAGCAGGTGCCGCATTTCCTGCAGGGCACGCTGTGCCCTAGCTTGGTCTTGTGGGGCAGGAAAGCCTCTCTGGCTGGTGGTGCCAATGATGTCCACAATGAGTGCACAGAGGTGGTTTCCTCTGCTTGCGTAGGCAGACACTTGTGTGGTGAGCAGGTCCTCGTGCTGATGCTTGGGCTGCAGTTGCTGGTTGAGCTGCAGTGCCTCCTCCTGAAGGGCACAGAGACTCTGCCTCAAGCGCTCCTGGCCTCCATCTTTGCCCAGCCCCTCTTGTTCTAGGTGCCCGCAGCTCTGCTGGGGGCCTCCAGAAGACAGGAAGGGAAAACCAGCTCTCCACTAAACTACAGGCATTAGTTACTTATTTCAGTGACATCTCTAAAGACGAGCATGAAATTACATCAATTCAAAGTTACAAAATGAAATCTTTGTTTGTACTGAGTCAGAAGTCTGTTTAAAGAGCATATATCTGTGAAACAGAAACTGTCACCCAACACGTTAATAATCAAATACAGTTAAATATGTCATCAAATTAAACAGTTAATCCCATAATTTAATAAGACCATCCCAGCCACAAGTTATGACCTTAGATGTTTCATGTGGGTGCCACACAGCACCAATGCATACTTTTTCATGAGCTTTAAATCTACTATAGAGTTTTGTTGTCTTCCAGTCCCAAATATTTAATTTTCCATTTCCATCTCCTGATATCAAGTAGCTCATGTCTGGGGAAAAGTCCACCTGACAAGCATATCCTGCCACCATATGCCCTGTAAATATTTTTTTCTTATTTAATCTGAATCGGTTCTGCACTCCAAAAATTAAAATCTGATTGTCCATGGACTGACATGCCAGCCACTTCCCATTTGGAGACAAAGTCATTGCAGGTATTGAATGCAAGCTGGGTTCTGCTATGTACTTGAAATCTACAGGAATGTCCCATTCCCAAACTCGTAGGCTCTTGTCATCAGAAGTGCTTACAAATCTTCTGTTTCCATCCACAAACACGATGGTGTTGACAGCTCCCAAATGCCTATCGTATTCTTGCACAATCTCCCCACTTCTGATGTCCCATTGTACAATCTTCTTATCTGACATACCAGCCACAAAGAGATTCTCTTTATCTTCATCAGGATGAAATTGGACACAATAAGGAACTTTCCCGTTTGTGAATCTTGATATACACTGACCTGTCTCAGTGTCCCAGAGCTTAAGATACCTGTCATAGGCTGCACTGAGGAACTGAGTTCCTACACCATTAAAGCAGATGTCTCTGACAGCTTTACTGTGACCAACAAATGTTCTCAAACATCGACGATCTCCATAAACTTCCCATAGCTTAATTTTGCAGTCCATAGAACAAGACAGTAATAAGTGGCCAGAAAGAGGAAACAGCCTGACAGCACTGACACCCTTTGTATGTCCAGACCAAACGTAGATCTCTTTTTTGGGAAGATAACATTTCTCAGGGGGGACTGTAGAACGCAGATTAACACCAGTATCTTGAGGAACATGGAGGTAAGACCTGCCTTGATAGTCATACATTTCTTTGACATGTAAAATGGTCTTTTCTTCCCCAGGTTTTTCATCCTCATGTTTGCCTTTCTTTTTCCTCTTGGCTGTGATTGCATCTAATTCTTTCTGTTCTTCTTCTGAAGGTTTAGCCACTTCTTTTTCATCTACATATGTTGCCCAAGGTCCTAAGAAACCGTCGATATTTGATGCATCATTTTCTTTGAACCTTTTTCTCTTTTCTCTTTTCCTTTGATCAGTTTCAAATACAGTTAGACCTAGATTTTTCTCAGCTTCTTCTACAGACCCAATATATTTAGTAGAAACGTGATTATCTAATGAGGGGTCCAATGCATAGCCATAGGTTGCAAAAGTTCGCCTCTGCTGTTCAAACATGAAATTATTAATATGAGTTGTCTCAGCATATCCAGAAAGCATATTCCTAGGGGCAGCCATCTGCTGAGTCCTAAAGGGATTTTCTGGTCCAAAAACAGGAGCAAACATGTTCTCATAAGCAGGATTGTATTGGACTTCCTTAAAGGCTGGATCCAGGTGTACTCCAGTCTCCACATCTTCCTTAACTGCCACCTCTGGTGCCCCATCCACAGTTCCCAGCAGAGAGAGCTTGGCCAAAGGGGCTTTCTTCAGGTGGATGAGGGAGTCAGCAGCAGGCAAAGAACAGCAGCAGCCTGTGTCATTGTCAGAGTCAGACTCAGACTCAGACCCAGAGCCATAGGAAGCTGCTAGAGTAGAGATGGCAGCTGACATGACTGTGGATCTGACTCTCCCAGGGGAGCTCTCCATGACAATCTTGAAAGGCAAAAGTTAACGTTTTCCAAAAGGGGTCACCCTAATGCACAGGAGAACTAAAGGTTCTTCTTGCTTCTTGGAGTGACTCTCCTCTTGGAGTTGACTCTCCACTTCTTGGAGTTCACTCTCTACTAGTCTCTGCAGAATGTCTTATTGGCTTTTATGGTGGTTTCCTGTTCCTGCCCCATTTCACAGGAGCCAATCACAGCTTCTAAATTGTCTAGCCCCGGCCAGTGGGCAGGTTTTGTGGGAAGTGGTTCACACCTTCTGAAAGTGTGAATATTCATCAAAAGGGTTCACACTTTCTGAGGGTGTGAACAACTTTCTGACTGTTTGAGTTAGCTGGCTTCTCACCTAACACTAGGTAGGGTGTGAATTCACTAAATGGTTTTCAAGCTTCTCCCTTCCTGCTTGTGTTGATTCAAAGTTATTGCCAACCATAGTGTTAACTCCAAGTATGCATAGAGGACAGAGGATTCCCTTTCAACAAGTATGAACCCAAAGAATCAAGAATTCCCTTTTAAAATGGATGTAGAGTGTAATTGCTGAAGTGCCAAGCAGCCAGCCAGCAGCTGGAAGAAAGCTGACCTGGTAAAATGGGTTCCTTTTGATACCATGGACTTCTTTGGGGATCCCCTAAATGGGGAAAATCCTTTCTAAATGAAAAAAGAAAAAAAAACTCAGCTATGTTCATTTTAGTGGAATACCTGCAAGAAAAAACCTTTTTGTACCAGGAAAACAGGCAGACCATGAGTGATACACACATCCCAATGAGGTTGGGAAGCAACCTGTGAGCCTTGAAAGGGGGCTTTAGTGAGAAGGAATTTCCCAAGGGAGGGTTGCTAATATACTTGTGATAGACTTCCTATTGCAGAATTCAGTTTCCTATGTCTGTGTTTTTGTAATAATAATTTTCATATTCTCTATTTTTTCATTCTTAAGAAATACTTAACGAATTAAGAAATCATTAGCTTCTATTTCCCAGTTCTGATTTTCAATGAATTTTTTCTTTGAGTTTTAGCTCTTTTTCCAATTGGTTGATATTTGTTTTGCCATACTTTTCTTGATTTTCTGGCATTACTTTTTTTTTCTAANTTTCTTGATTTTCTGGCATTACTTTTTTTTTCTAATTTTCCTCAGCCGCTGGTTTTCAAAGCCCTTTTCAACCTCTTCTAAAACCTTTTTGGGATTATGATCATTGTTTTCTTTGACATTTTATAAAATTGATGTTTTAGCTTCATTGTCTTTTGAATTTGAAGCCCAGATTTCTCTACCCACACCCCCATAGTAACTGTGATTGTGGGTTCTTTCTCTTTTGCCTACTTTTTGAAAACATTTTTAGTGGCCAATAAGTCTTATTGTCAGTGAATGGGATAAAACTGGCCACCCCTTCAGATTATAATTACAAACCTGGAGTCAGAAAGGGAGAGCAAAAGAAACAGCTTTTGTACTTTCTCATGAGAGATGGCTTATGTCTAGGTAGGGCAAATGCAAGGTTGTAGATACAAGAATTACTTTGGTTCCTGACAGGAGACCTCCTTCCTCCTCTGTGTACCTCCGTTTATCTATGGCCCAGGACTGAGGATGTAGGTAGGAAGTCTACCCCAATCAGGAAATAGCAAGATATATAGAGCATGAGCTCTTACTGGAGAGGATTAAGGTTAAGAGTGACTCCCTTACTTTCAATGGTATGAAGAGAAAGTTTTCCTTTCTTTAAGTTTCCTTTAAAACTTAGAGACTTAGATGATGTTGACATGGTTAAGGGGCAGTGATGTAAAACATGAGAGGCCACAGAGACTTTGGCAAAAGGAGGAAGCAGGATGAGTGGTACACTTTAATGGGGTGCCAGCAAGAAGAGTTGGATAGTTTTGACTGTGCATGGGTCTTCTGGAAGAGGATGAAACAGGAGACCTGGTCCAAGATAACACTTGTCAGGAAGAAGCCTTCCATAGGAACCCATCATGGAAAGTGGATAGTGAGATTGCAAATGGATTCATTCATGGGTTATAGAGAAGTAGCGGTGCAATAAAAGCCAGGAGTAAAATGACATATCTTTGAAGGGACTTTGCCTAAAGGTAGGTGGCCAAGAGAATATTCAGGGAAGGAGACCATACGCAAAGCAAGAAATTAGAGGTCCAATCCCACTGGTAGTTGGGGTTGAGGGGGAGGGTATGACAACCCCAAGAAAGGAATGGTAAAGACAGCCATCTAGGTAGCACCTTCTAGAGACTATTAGGTTAGCCCACTTGCTTAGATGGGGCTGGATAACAATGGGGATGAATAAGTGACTTCAGACGAGAAATGCTATTATGGGCACAGATCCAGTGAGAATTAAGCCCTGCA
>NW_025393311.1:0-2789 GCF_016433145.1 Gracilinanus agilis
GCATTCTTCTCTTGCGATGCATTTTCTCCATGACCGGAAACAAGTCAACCCTCTCATCCCGGGGAAAGAGAAGACAGAGCTGGGTCCCGCATTCCAGGTCCACTTCCTGTCCATCACGTCCAATTCTAACCGGCTTGTGTTCATTCAAAGCATTGGTAAGGTGAAAAGACCTGCTGAAGGGCAATTCATGCCTGCAAAGCCAGTCAATTTGAAAGACCCCTGCCAGCCTTCTGGGACTCATTCCTTCAGGCGGAACCCAGTGTATGGGCGATCCTCCGTGGCGAGATTCCGAAGAGAGTCTCGCGAAGCCTTGAAATGCTCTGCTTCCACTCACAGAAAATATCAAGATGACATTTCTTACAGATCTGAAGGCAGCATTCAATTGTCTTTCCGTGGCTGGAGCTGCTGACCATATAGCCCTGGCTTTGGCAAGAGAGATGTTTTCGTGGCTGCTACTCCTCATGAGGAAGAATCTTGCGTCCCGGAGAATATATTTCAGGCTCCTGGTTTGCTCCTTTTCAAGCGCATCAACAGAAGATGATGATTTTCTTTTGCGCTGCTTTTCCGAACGTGCCAATGCTTCTGGCACACAACTTGGGCTTCTACGAAGAACAATTGAAGCGATGCCTCTGGCTCTGCTCCTCCCCTGGTTTTTCACATCCGACCCATCTGTGGCAGAACCAGATGTGACTGGCCCTTCTGTGAAAAGTGCAGTCTCCGAAGAAGAGTGGCTGGCTGCACCTCCTTCGGTATCAGAGTTGCTTCTCTCTGCCTGCTCTCTCTCCTCTTGCTCATCTTCCTCCCCTCTGTGGTCTTCTTCTTTTCCTTCAGCGTGCCACTCCTCCTCTCCTTCCATTCCTTCAGCATGCCACCCTTCCTCTCCTTCCATTCCTTCAGCATGCCACTCTTCCTCTCCTTCCATTCCTTCCGCCTCCGTCCTTCCGCAGTCTCCCTGCTCCTCGTGCTCTTCCGTAGAGTCCCCGCTGCCTGTCTCAGGGTCATATTCTTCAGAGCTTGCTTCCTCTGTGGAAGAAAGGTTGCATCTGCTGCCCTGCCTGATTCTCGGGGAACCTTCTGCTGCGGAAGACTCGGTCCTGCTTCGTGGATCCCTTTCCCTGACTGAAGTCTTTTCACCTTCACTTTCACGTGGCTCCCAGCGAAGAGGGAACTGGGGTAGCTTGGAAGTCAATTGTCTTGAATGTTCAGAAGATATTTGACTCTGGCTTTCAGCACTTTCCGTTTGGTCCCCTTGTCCTTTTGAATCCTTTCCCTCATTTTCCCCTTCTTCAAATTCAGGGTCGTACAATTCCCGGTAGAATTCGTCCTGATCATGATCTTCACTTAAAATACTGTCCAAAGCAGGAAAATCTCCATCCTCGTCCTCCCACTTGGAGACCTCCATCTCTCCAGATCAAGACAAAAAAAAAAAAAAACAAAGACCAAAAAAAACCAACTTGCTGGGTTTTTTCCTGTTATTGTTTTATTTATTTATTTATTGTTTGTTTGTTTGTTTGTTTTCGCCTGTTCTCTCGGGTAGAGCTTCCAAAGGTAATCCTTGGTTTGTTCTGGGTACAAGGAGAGGTCACTCCCATGCATCCGCATTTGAGGCTTCCAGTGAACCCAAATGAGGTTGGTGCCTGAGATTCCCTCACATAGAGGAGTTGTGGGGGAGGGGGAGGGCGGGTCCCGAGTTCACACCTTGCGAAAGGGGCTTTCCCTCATCCCCTAGGAGACCAGAAGATCCTGTGGACCGCCCTGCCCCACTGTATTAAACTCAGAAAATTCACTCCCCTCTCTCGGCCTTTGCCTCTGCCTCTGCCTCTGCCTCCTTCTCCTCCTCTCAGTTAAACATTGGAGGTCCCACTGATGGACCCGATTGTCCTTTCCTAGGGTTCCTCTTGTATGAGTGCCCCCATGCCGGTTGTGTTCTAAAGGAGAGGGCATTCCAAGGGCTTACACCAGGAGCACAGCGGAGGATGTGGGGGCTTCGTGGCAGAGGGCTATGAATGGGCGAAGGGCCTTGAGAGAGAGAGAGAGAGCCATGGCAAGAGGTGTTGGACAAAAAGGGTATCTTTTCTGTGGGAGGAGAGACCTTGGCTGGAACGGAGCTTGGCGTCTGTCTTCAGAGACTTGAAGGAGGGGTGGCCTTCGTGGAAAAGTTGTGCTCCATCGAAGAAGAACGAGTGCCATTTGTCGGGAAATATTTCATCCCCCCCCCCCCTCACCCCGCTGCCTACGCCCGTGGAAAGCTCTCCTATCACTTCAAGGCAATCAAACGGTGACTGAGCTCTTAACGTTCACGGGGAGGCTTTGGGTCCTTCTCCATCTTCCTGTCTCCCTTCAGACCTGGGTCATAACCAGATAACCCTCCACCACCACCACCAGTTTCCCTTCATCTTCTCCTCTCTTCTCTTCGCCTCTGCTCGCGTTGATGCCTCTCCCTGTGTCTCCCGGCATATCTGGAACTCTCACATCTCCTGTCTCTGTGTCTTCCACGGGATCTACTTCTTGGACCACGGAGGGCAGCTCGAGTTTCACGGAGGAAGTCATCTACGCGCATGTCATAATCACATAGTCGTTTGTCTCTGTGTCTTGCTTCATGTGGTCCTGATTGCTGCCCCGAAAAGGACTGTCGAGAAGGAAGAGCACGGTGCTGATAGCGAGGATCATAGGAAGACCCTTCTCTTCCTGGACGCGGGCTGGTGCCCTGCCTTGGTGGAGGTGGCCTCCTCCGGTGAAAGGCTCTCAAGTAGTCATCATAGGACCCGTTTAAGAAAACGTCTCTGGGA
>NW_025393312.1:0-6508 GCF_016433145.1 Gracilinanus agilis
CTTATGATAATTGTCTCTTAGGCATTGGAACAACTCAACCTGCCTATGACAATTCATTCCAAGTCCTTTTAACCAGTCCAACAGCTATCAAAATTGGAGAGAAAGACTCTTGGATCCATTGCTCACATGTAGAGAGCACCTTCTGTTGATAATGAGTGACTGGATACTATCTTACTTATTGTATTTACTAATTGTGTTAAGATTTAATTTTGTTTTAAAGTTTATATATTGAGTGAATCTATAATATTCTGTCACACTATGTCACTTTCTGTAACTGTGTTTTAGCTATTAGCTACATATTCTGTTGTACTGTCTTTATTTTTGTACCTTCCTGTACTTGGATCTGATAAAATACCTTTATAAAAGTCTATAAACTAGTTGGACAAAACTTGTATTAGGAACCTTTAGATAAGTTGATAAGCCTTTTGTGATGTTTGGCAATTTTATATTTCTTTGAATGTGCATTACCTGCTGTACTAATGTTTCATAAAGCTGTTACTTTGTGAAAATCATTTACACTCACACTGTGGATCACGGCCAAGTTAAAAAGAAAATAAATCTCATTTTTTGGTGAGAAACCTTTGTATTCGACTTCTCCTTGGTTGACACTGTGTCACTGATTGTAAGCTATATATTTTTGATTTTTAAAACATTTTAATTGTTTTTTCTTATATGTGCAATACTTAAATTTTTACACAAATAGACTTTGATAGTTTATATTTCATCAGGAAGTTATTTTTTCTTGTTCATTTGGATTTTTTGATGTTTTTTGATTTTCTTTGGTCAATTGATTCTTGTAAATTATAAGTCAGCCATGTATTCCAGTGTGACCTCTGTGTTTGTCAATGTCCTCCTCATGCAAGGAATGTATTATCGTATAATGCAAAATTTAAATGCTTTTGAGAGTAATTTTATGGTAAGAAATTTGCTACCTTCCAGAATCCAGAAAATAAAATATTTGGAGAAGGAATCCATGAAGATGCCTGCAGGAACCACATGTTGCACCAAAAGATCAAGAGTGAACTTTGGGATGTGCTAAATGGAACCAAGGCGAGGGGGGGGGGTTTGAAAGCATTTATTTTGAATGTACACTCATGCCAATGGGGACTGCCCCTTATTGGCTTTTTGTCAATGCATCTAATGTTGGTTTTGTTATTTTTCTCTTTTATTTCCTTTTTTATTCACAAATTATTGTATATACCACCAGATAAAGTTATAAGTTTAGTTATGTTTACATGATCCATTGGGCCAACTAGTCTTCTAAAGGATCCCAGGGAGGAATGCATAGTTGCAATTTTGTACCTCAGGGCTATGTTCCCCAAAATTTCTTTCCTCTGCATCCCCATGTACATTGGGTTGTTTAAAGTCTCTGTAACCAAACCCTCAGAGTCTTTTTTTTCCTGTTGAAGCAGCTGGAAAAACACTCTCTTTTTCTCTCTCACTTTACTTCCTTTTACTTCAAGTTATCATCATTAATAAATCTCATAAAATAGTATTTTGGAGTATTTGGATATTTTATTTTAATCTTACATTATAAAAAAGATAAGGAAGAAAACTGTACCTTGGTAAAAGGTATCTTAGACAATGAAGCAATATCTGTGCCAAAACCATATGTACCAAATGGCATAGCATCCAAAGGCCTAAAGGAGAAATTACATGAATTACAGGAAGAAGGAAAACTATACTAGTAGAGGACATCAACTGCCCCCCTCTCAGAATTAGATACATATAACAAAAAAAAAGAAGTTAAGGAGGTGAATAGAATTTTTAAAAAGTTAGATATAATAGAGCTTTGGGGAAGATTCAAGAGTAATAGAAATGAATATATTTTCTCTCAGTGACACATAGCACTTACACAAAAAGTGGCCATGTATTAGGGCATACAAACCTCACAAACAAATGCATAAAAAGAGAAATATTAAATACATACAAAATAAGGATCATATTCAGTAAAGGGCAGCAGAAATAATGTTTAAAAATTATTTGGAAACTTAATTTACTACTAAAGGATGAGTAGGAAAAAAACAATAATTTCAATAAAGGGAATGACCCAGGGGTAGCTGCATGGCTCAGTGGATTGAGAGCCAGGCCTAGAGACAGGAGGTCCTAAGTTCAAATCTGGCCCCAGCTACTTCCTAGCTCAGATACTTCCTTAGATACTTGTCACCCTGGGCAAGTCACTTAACACCCATTGCCTAGGCCTTACCACTCTCCTACCATGGAGCCAATATATAGTATTGATTCTAAAGTGGAAGATAAGGGTTTAAATTTTTTTTAATAAAAAAAATGACCAAAAAGGAGAGAACATACCAAAATTTATAAGATGTAGCTCCAACAGAAGGGAAACTTAGGGGAAATTTTACCTCTCTAAGTACTTACATCAATAAAATAACTAAAAAGGGAGATCAATGAATTAAACATGTAACTAAAAAGAATTTTAAAAGAATAAAGTTTAAAAAACCAACTAACTACTAAATGAGAAATCTTAAAAATCAAAGGAGATTCTAGATGGAATTGATTATCTTGGAATGATTTCTTTCAACAGGATCTTTATGGCAAATGCAGCACTGTTTTTCCTTGGCAGGATAAACCTCTGGCTATCTTGTCAAATGATGTATTATGACAAGACAGTATTTAAACTATTCATCTCTTGGATTACTGATATAGTCTATCAGCAGACATTCAAATGGAGTATACTCCATTGGCCTGCCCCCTAGGCCCTTTTTCTTGAATGTTCCCTGATTGAACTGCATGGAGATCTTGTACTTCTGAGAGATTTCTATGGCACAAGAGGTGATTTCTAGGGCTATCCAAAATTTCTTTATTGAATTAATAATGGGCTGTGTGCCATAGTGTTTATTTTCATGGATGGCATTGCATACTGGGTGGGATAGAGCTTTTGGCAAGATAGGTTTGCCTGACTCTGAAAACCATATTCCTCCCACTTGTTTGGCTCCCAGATTTGGTTCCCATTCCTGAACTTCCCTAGGGTTGTATACTTGTTTCAGAATGTCTTTAATCATCACGGTGAAGTTCAGAATGTGAGTAGGACTGAATCTGGCTCCAAACTTTGCTGTCACATCTGCTCTGTGGTTCCCTAATGAGAGTCTGTCTGTCCCAAGTGTGTGGCCTTGGTAATGCATGACTGCCATATCTATAGGGAGATGTATTGCTTTGAGAAGTTGCAAAATGATGTCATCATATGCTCTTGCCTTCCCTCCAGATGTTATGATACCCCATGTGCCTCCAGATTTGTCAAGTGGCATGGAGGACTGTGAATGTTTAATGAGAATCGTTATAAACATTGATTCTTTTGTCCTTCCCAATTTGCAGAGCTCTTATCAGGCTTATTAATTCTGCCCCTTGAACACTCATCATTTTGGGCAATGAAGCATGCCACAAAGTCTCTCTCTTTGTTACTACTGCAGCTCCTACAAAATTTTTCCCTTGGTGCATGTATGCTAAACCATCGGTATAAAGTTCAATGTCTAGATTTGAAAGTGGGGTATCTTTGAAATCTTCCCTTGTCTTTTGCACTAGTTCTAAAGTGTCTTTGCAATCATGCACTGGCTCTCCTTTCATGGCCAGGTCAGGAAGTAGAATAGCTGGATTTTGTGTCTGAAATGGTTTCAGAGTGCTATTCTTGTTGTTCAGTATTATAATTTCATATCGGGACAGTGTCTGTGACATGAATGCTTGCAAATTGCTGTTTTTGATCATGCTCCCAATGCTATGCCTTTGTCCTCATGGACAAAAAGGTGAAAATCTTTTGCATAATTAGGGATTCTGAGGGTTAGTTGTGGGGTGATTTTAGGGGAATTCCTGTATCTTGACTTCTATACTTGGGGCTTCCCTGGGGGTTTATTGGGTGTGCTGTAAAAGCTCTAATGACATCCTTTACTAATCTGTGTTTCCTTGGGACTGGATAGAGATATTGATTACAATAATTCCACAAGGGGGCAGCTGGGTATCTCAGTGGACTAAGAGCCAGGCCTAGAGACAGGAAGTCCTAGGTTCAAATCTGACTTCAGACATTTCCCAGCTGTGTAATGTTATGCAGGTAGTAAAGTCACTACCAGGGGTCCTTGGAGCCTGTAACTAGACCAGCAGGAGATTGATTTGGATGTTATCAAGGTTGAGCAACCTCAGCTAGAATGAACTTTGTATAGTATAAATTCAAAACTTGGAAGCTAAGGGCCCAGTTAATCTACACTGCTAGCTGTTAGGCTCCTTTAAGATGTCTGGTGGGTGGCCCCACCCTGATGGGGTAACTGCCTCTTATTGGATGATGGCAGACTGGCAGGAAATGACTGACTGAACNCTATGAAATTTTCTATCTTCTTGAAGTAACAACAAAAGTAACACCTAAGAAAAATTTCTAGCAACTTTCTAAAAGTAAATACAACTTCCTAGGTTTTAGTATGTTATTATGTTAATACTCTTATGTCCATGTTAGAAAATGTTAGTAAGAGTAAGTAAAGTTAGCACTAGATAAAAGCCTTTTGGTTAAACTAAAGATTTATACTATGTACAATATTTTACAAAGAAAAATTCTGACCCTAATCTAGCTTATCAAAGCTAACTAAACTGTCCCAGTGTGTTAGTACAGCTATTTCTAAGAGTTAGTAAACAAGCATATACATATGTACACTCCTTAAAACTAAATGTCAGATGGTTTTGAGAAGAAGGTGTCAGAACCAAAGTAAGAGAAAAACTCTAAGCTAAGGCAGAGAAACCCTTCTCTCCTAAGTGTGAACTATTATTTACATATGTACATGTGAAGGTTAGAAATGTTTATGTGTTGTCAAGTATCACTTTATTGTGTGATGAAGTATCACATACTCACTCCTTTAGAATTCTTCTGCCAATTGCATGTGCTGAGTGGATTGAATTCTAAGGTGTTTGGGTGCAGTGAGAATTCTGCGGGATGTAAGATGTGCTCTTCAAACCTATGGATACAAGGCTGATCAGATGATCTCCTCTTCACAGCACTGTTATATAATACATCGGTTGTGTAGTCAGGTCAAAGTTGTTGTTGCAGTCCTCAATGTTGATGTCCTCGAGACAATTTGCGAAGTCAACAACACCTCCATTGTGAAATATGATGTTACCACATGCATGTCAACTTGAACTGGAACCATTGTGCAGTTGTGTTGACTTGTGTTATGACAAATTTTGTGTGTCCATAAAATTTTGGTGACTCTTTTTTCTTCATGTATTGAAATAAAGTTAATCAAAGTTGATCAAAGTCTATTTGATGTTATTTATGACTTTGTCAATTATTCATCGATGTCACTATGTAGATCTTACAACCCTGCATTACTGTGACCTTGGGCAACTCACTTGACACCCATTGCCTATCCTTACCACTCTTCTGCCTTGGAGCTAATACACAGTATTAACTCCAAGAAGGAAGGTAAGGGTTTAAAAATAAACAACAATAATTCCACAAGGGAGTGTTAACAAGAGAGTGTTCACATGGGGGGATTTTGAGTGTGGGGGGGATACCATCCTCCCTCAAATTTTGCTTCATATTTTTTCATTCTCTATTCTTCTAGCTGATTAAGTTAAGCAGATGGATTTGATGAGCTTTGATGAAAGATCTTCCCGTAGTTGGCAATGGAGATTTGTAATTACTTCTTGTCTCTCCAGTTGATGGGAACAAGCCTGGTCTTGGTTAATCTGTAATGCGTAATGTGCCCTAAGGCTAAAATCTTAAGAGAAAAAGGTGAGGAGGGTGGGCAAGATGGAGTGTTTTCACTTAGCTGTGCAGCAGTTAGGTCCCCAGGCTCTGTCCTGTTGTTAGATTTTGTTTTCTTTCCTCTCAAAGTACTTATTTTTAATCTTGGTGTTGTAAGGCATGTGGGTCTGTTGTTTCGCTCTACCTATGCTGCCATCTTCAGAGCGTTTTTGCTGTGTTTCTCTGCCTTTCTCCTATAGCCACCTCTCTGTCATCTGTATTCAACTCCTTGAGTCCAGTGCCAGCAAGGCCCTCTCTTTGGGCTGGTGTTTTTGCCTGCCTGGATATTTCAGGGGCCTCTGGAGATTCTACACAGCCCATGGGGGAGGGGTCCTGAGGTTCCCCTTTTATACCCTTACACCCAACAGTTCAAGAATTCAAGCCTTTTTCTTGGGGTATCTCTTGAGCTGTCCAGCAGTATGATCCCCCTGCTCTGTCCTGTTGTTAGATTTGATTTTTTTCTTCTTGAAGTGCTTTATTTTTTATCTTGGTGTGGAAATAATGTGGATGTTTGAAGATTTGCTACTTCTAAGCCTCCACCTTCCCAGAATTACTCATGACCTCCTCTTAAGGGTTGATCTATGGTGGCAGTTGGGTAGCTCAGTGGGTAGCCTGGAGGAGCCCAAGGTAATATTCAAAAATCTTTATGAATGTGGTGGTTATTGCACCAATCTCCCCTCCCCCAACTTAATGGTGAACCTCATGTAACCCTCAAAGTTGAAAATACTTATGATAATTGTCTCTTAGGCATTGGAACAACTCAACCTG
>NW_025393313.1:0-10470 GCF_016433145.1 Gracilinanus agilis
AAATAATTTCTGTTTAGATAGATTTGGGATGTCTTGGTTATCAGAGAAAGTGTCTAGCCCACCATCTTCTTGGTCACTTGATATATTTTTATGATATTGGCTGATTCTTATTTAGTTAAGATTTCTCTTTCTAGCCAGAGATGTTAAAGGTGACATTTTCTATTCTCCTATCTTTTTGCAAAATGTGCTTTTAAATTTAGGTCATATATCTATTTGGAGTTTATTGGATGGTATAAAATGTTACTTTAATATTATTTTCCTCTAAACTGCTTTCTATATTCCCAAACAGGTTTTTATGAAACAGGATATTCAAATAAATACTAATATATACTATGTGCAACAAGAGACTCTCTGTAAAAGCAAGATCACTTAGAAAGAGGAATGCCATACAAAAGATCAGAATACTAGATGCTATTTTTCTTCAGATAATCACTAGAAATAATAACACAAGGGTCAGATTTACCAAAAAGAACAAAGACTGACAGAACCTAAAAATGAAATTGATTAGTTTCAGTGGTTTCCATGAACAACTTTCATATTCTCAAATTCATGTCCCTATGGAAGAACATCCAGAAACTGGAATTATTTAAGGTTGATAATACCCATGTGTTTTACTATGGAGCAATTCATTAAATGTAGAAAGTGAAAGATGGAACAAATCTTCAATGTCAACCTCAGATTTTTTTTTTGCTTTTTTTTTTTTATTAACTCTTAACTTCTGTGCATTGGCTCCTTGGTGGAAGAGTGATAAGGGTGGGCAAAGGGGGTCAAGTGACTTGCCCAGGGTCACACGGCTGGGAAGTGTCTGAGGCTGGATTTGAATCTAGGACCTCCCATCTCTAGGCCTGACTCTAAATCCACTAAGCTACCCAGCTGCCCCCTCAACCTCAGACTTTTAGACATGGAAACTGAAGGTTAGATAGAAGAGCAAGTTCAGAATTAAGAGAATAATATATTAGCTTGTGGTTCCTTGTACTTTATTATCTTATTTCCCATCCTGCTTATATTCACATACATAGCAAACTATATGTTCCCATTAAGATTCTTTGAATAGTGGAGACTTTAAAGTATTTTTTTAGTGATGGAAAAACAAAGAAAAACATCTCTATTTGCTTTAACTTGATAATCTGTTGTTATAATAGTTTTGAATTTCAAATCCAGTTTTTCCTATCATGGAGTTTGGGTTCTTAATTCACCAAGACTCTCACACAAGCCAATGCTGAGGCTTATACCTCTCAGATTGGCCAATATGGAAGTAAAGGAAAGTGGTGAATGTTGGAGTGCATATGGCAAAATTAGGACACTGATGCATTGTTGGTGGACTTGAGAACTGATTCAACCATTCTGGAGAGCAATCTGGAACTCTTCCTAAGGGCTATAAAACTGTGCATACCCTTTGATTCTATAAAAACACTACTGCATCTGTATCCCAAAGAGATCATAAAAAAGGAGAAAAGATACTTAAAAAAATATATTTATAGCAGTTCTTTTTGTCTTGGCAAAGAATTGGAAATTGAAGGGAATTCTGTCAATAGGAGAATGGCTACTCAAACTGTTGTATCTGTTGGTGATGGAAATGAGAAGAAGAATGATTTCAGAAAAAAGCTGGAAAGAGCTACATGATCTTATGCAGAGCAAAATAAGCAGGACCAAGAGAATGTTGTACACAATAATAGCAATATTGTATAATGATCAGCTGTGAGAACTTAGCTACTCTTGGTAATGCAATGTTCTAGGACAATTCTGAAGAACTTATGGCAGTTCTTCATATATCAATCATCAATATGTCATGAATAGATGACAGAATGCTATCCACCTCCAGAGAAAGAAATGTTGGAGTCAGATGGATCAAAGCATTCTATCTTTCACATCAGTATATTTACCATTTTATTTTGGGGTTTTCATTTTGTGAGTGTGCTTTTACAACAATAACCAGCATAAAGATGTGTTTTGCATAATAATACATGTATGGATAAGATCAAATTGCTTACCATCTCAGAAAGGACATATTTGTACAAAAATATTTATAGCTGAGCTTATTGTGGCATCAAATAATTGGAAATTAAAGGGATGTTCCTCAATCGGGGAAAGGCTGAAGAAATTGTGATATGTGACAATAATGGAATATTATTGTGCCATAAGAAATGATGAACAGGATGATTTCAGAAAACTGGAAAGACCTACATCAATTGATACAGAGTGAAATAAGCAGAACCAGGTGAACATTATGTACAGTAACTGCAATATTATGGAATAATCAGATGTGATAGACTAACAGCAATACAATGACCCAGGATAATTCTGATAGACATGAAAAAGAATGGTATCCACCTCCAGAGAAAGAATTGTTGGAATGTAAATACAGAAGAAAGCATATGATCTATCATTTGTCTATTTGGGTATATTATGGGGGGGTTCTGATATTCACTTACAAAATGAATAATACGGAAATATGTTTTGCTTGATGCATGCCAGCTCTAGGAGTAGGGAAAGAAGAAGGGAGGGAGACATTATGGATTACATAACTCCAGAAAACTTATTTGGAAATTGATACATTGATATTATATGTTTTAATTTACTCAGGAGAAAGGCTAATAGCTCAAAACAACCTGAGGAAGAAATAATTTTTTTTAAAACTTCAGGTGTTGGAAATATTTGAAGTTAATAAAGATAAAGTTAAGCCTCTTTGGTGTCACATAGGGTATAATTCCACAATAAATGAACAGGTAATCAAATCATACCCATGGGGTGAAAAGGTGGGAAATAATTATTAAGGGGAAGAAGAGGAGAAAAAGAGATATTTAGAAATAAAAAAAGTAAAGATAATGATAAAGGTATGCAATTCAGAGGGTCTAAAAATGACCGGAAAAGCTTAACGAAGAACATATGGCAAAAATGTGGCAAGGACGAAAAGAAGTGAGGCTGATAATGATGGAAAGGTTATTAATAAGAAGAAGCAAATTAGGCAAAGAAAAAAGTACAGAAATTTCTGAAGACAGGAGAGAAATTAACTTCTGAATTATCATTCTGTATGTTTTAGCCTCATGAATATTACCTAGGCAAGCAATAGAAAGAGCAAGGCGTACGTTTAATTAAATTTCACCCATTTAATGAAACCCTTAAAGTGTTCAAAGCTCGGTCAGGAATGGGTGTGCTTGGAAAAAATAAAAAAGACAAACAGAGGAAACAAGAGAAAAGAAAAGGTGCCCGAGAGGAAGAGAAATGCATTAGCAATAAAGGCAGGGAATGTTGAGGAAATATATGAAGAAAAAAATTGAATACAATCTAATGAGCTAGTAAGAAGAAAATCAAAAAGATTCTTAGGGAAAAGGCAAGTAGAGATGACAAGAATAATAGAGAAATGTGAATAAGAAAGTTAAAGGTAAATGAGAACTGAGAGAAAAATGAATTTTAAAAAATTACACAAAATGATTGCCCCAAAGAAGAGGAAAAATAAGGTCCAGAGAAATGGAAAGAAAAAGAAGGGATTTAGTAGACACTAATATTGAGTAGTGAAGTAATTAGGAGCTGAAAGGACAAAAAAAATAAAAAGAGAAAGATGCAAAATAGGAAACAAGAAGGAAAATATAAGTGAAATATTTGAGAAAAATTATTAGTCACATTTGCCTTTCCAAGGAAGGAGAAAGGGAAGAGAGAATTTGGAACTCATTTTTTTTAAAAAATGCATGTTAAAAAATTTTACATATAACTAGAAACAAAATATTTTTAAAAGAAAATATTAGTTCTCAAATTAAGACCTATATTTTGTGTCTGTCCAGAGTGAGCTTTGTAAGGGAAATTATATTTTCAAAGGTTTTAATATTTTCTATGGTGAAAAAATTCCCATTAGCAACAACATGTTTGACAATAGATTTTGAACAAGTTTTTAGATAACTTCTGTTCATCATCAAAAAATCATGAATGTAGTTCCTAAAAGGAATCAACAAAGCAGGGAATGAAACAGAATGGGAACACAGGTTAAATTTTCTGGCTCATGCCATATTCTTCCTGATTAAAAAATTAAGAAACACCACGAGGCATTTCTACTATCTGTTAGGCTAGATAAACTATCTAGTTATCAGTAATTATCCTCTCTTTCTAGAAAAGGGCTTTGGTTGAAAAGGCACCATCCGAAGAGGAAAAACGCATGAATTCTAGGCTGAGTTCTGGTATATAAAAACTATTTTGGAAAAGTTGTTTGATCATCTAGATCTCAGCTTTGTCATCTGTTTTAAAAAACAAAAAGGCATAATGTGGCTCTGACCTCTAAACACTTTTTAAAATTTTTTGTAGATTTCTTTGTATAATAGTTTCTTAAAGAGAAACAATAGTCTGGTCTAGTTAAAAAATGTATAAAGAAACTACCACTGACTTCAACCAAGAACACACAGAAACTCTTTGGAACCCAGAAACAAAGAGCTAGCCGGTTAAATATGGAGGGAACTAGAATCACAAGACCCAGTTTGAATGGATTTTAGAAATTAACTGATTTAACACAAGCACTGTTAAGAAATACAAGACCAAGAGAAGAAACAATTTTTGCACCTAAAAAAAGAAAGGAGAATTACTAAATAGGAAACAGTTATCGAAGAAAGAACAAGAGGAACACTCAGTTAATGATGTAGGTAGTACTAGTGGTATTGGGTGGTCTTGGGAATTAGAGTAGTGGGAAGTTAGACAAATATGAAGAGAGAAAAAGAGGAAATGGAAAAATTAATAAAAATGAAGAAAATTGTAAGCAATAATGGGCAAGAGGAATAAGAGATGCTAGATCTCTCTTTTCCTCAAAGAGAAATAAAATATGAGTGAGAAAATGTACAATATAGAAAAAAGAAAATACAGATGAAGATTATGGCATGAAACCAAGAAAATGAGTAATAGGAAAAAATAAAAGGAAAAATATATAATAAGTAGCAAGACTGTAAAAGAAGAGAGAGAGAAACACAAATTCTTGGTCTCTCTTCCATCTCCTTGTCCTCAAATCTGCGGAATAAAGAAATACTAAGTACTTAGATTTCCCTTATCAGGAAGTTTCTGAAAGCCATTTGGGGAGAGAGGGACCTGAGAGGAATGGCTGTGATTAAAGGTATAGGAAATCAAGCAGTATTACCTAAGTGATATCATTGGAACTCTGACAATTCAAGTTTGGTGAACAATGACTGGGACCAAAATTACCAATATGAACATATAAATAAATAAATGAATATGTGTGTGTGTGTGTGTGTGTGTGTGTGTGTGTGTGTGTGTGTGTGTATGAAATGTGAAAATCATCAAAACCTAACTAGTAAATATTTGAGGCAGTTCTGAACTCAGGTCTTTCTGACTTCCTGGCCTAGTACTCTATCCACTCCACCACCCAGCTGCATTAACATTTTATTATTACTTTTTCTCCTGTTGTGTGCTCTGGGGATTCAAAAGAACAAAATGATCTCTTTCCCCAAGGTAATAATATTTTTAGTTCAATTGTTTTTTTTTAATTTTACATATTTTTCCAGATTATATATAGATATAATTTTAATAATCATTTTCTGACATTTTACACTCTGCATTCTCTCTCTCCTTCCTCTCAGTGATAGAGGATAATACGATGGAAGGTTATACATAGTGCTATCATGCAATAAATATTCACATATTCATCATGTTGTGGAAGAAAGCATGTATTTCTTATCCTAAAGAAAAAAATCACAAAGGAAATAAAGTGAAAAATGGTATGCTTCAATCTATATTCAGACTCCATCAGTTCTTTCCATGGCAGTAGATAAATTTTTTTCATCACCAGTCCCTTGGAGTTGTCTTGGATCATTGCAGTGCTGATAATAGTTGTCATTCACAGTTCATCATTCTACCTTATTGCTGTTAACTGTGTACAATGCTATCTTAGTTCTGCTAATTTCACTTTGCATCATTTCACATACATCTTTCCAGGTTTTTTGTGATCATCTTGTTTGTCATTTCCTATGAAATATGTATCACATGATAGCACATGTACAATCTTCCATCATATTACCTTATATCACTTAGAGGAGGTACAGAGAGAATATGAATTGTAAAATGTCCAAAAATGATTATTAAAATGAGCATAATATACAATTTGTTCAGCCATTCCTCAGTTGATGGACATCCCTTCAGTTTCTAATTCTTTGCCACAATAAATGAAAAGAGATGCTAGAATAATTTCTGTACAAGTAAATTACTTTCTCTAATCTTTGGGAACTCACATTTTTTAAAAAGTGTTTTTAATACCCCAAAATTTTTCCTTTATTATTAGAAGAATAAAACATTTTAGTCCTATAGTGGACTGTAAGCTGTGTCAAGAATTACAATCCTAGAATTAGATTTGTCACCTTTTAAGGAAAACTAATCCCTATTGCATGAAACTAGGGGACTCTGTTCCTTTCACGTATGATCCCCATAGTGGCAATGTCCTAAAGGTCTTACAGAGGATATTCCTTCCATCATTTTATTACTTTTAGGTCCCCCCACTCACCAGAAAATCTTGCTGCCATAGATAGTACCAAGGGGGTGGGAGAATGAAAAAAACTACAATTCTCCACAAGAATTTTCAAAAATAAAAAAAGATAAAAAATGTGAAGGAAACCCAAAATTAGAAAACCCAGGCTTTCCTCCATCTTTGGGAAGTCCAAATATTGGATCTCAATGATGTATACCAAAACAGAGGATGGTGCCATATCTTTACAGTGCATAGCTGAAAAGTGAAAATTGATATTGGGCTGGTAAACCATAAAGAGCAAGAATAGTAGGAACAGAACAGAGAGGGTGACCCCTCCAGGACAATTAAATTCTTCTCCCTACTTTGTGGTCATGATAAGTAGGAGTGAGCTAGGAACTTCAGGGTCATAGCATAGATAATGACATTTCTAGTATGGTCAACAATTCTTCATCATGCATCAGTTTCATCTGCAGTAAAGTGACCAATAGGTCATAAGCCCCTTGCATGCAACTATATGTGGAGCAAAGTGGATAATGAAGCTCTGACTAGCCCTTTATCAACTTCCTTTTAGATATAAGACTGTATCCACCTTTTTTAAAAGAAGAAATATATCTACTGCCAAGGACTAAGAACACCAAAAATTCCTTCAAATATAGATCAGTTATTTTATTCAGATGTCATATCTTTTTGAAAATTATTTTTATTATTAAATTATTATTAATATTACTAAAATTATTAAGGAAGAAAATAGTATAATAGTCCAGTAAGAATGCTCCAGACATATTGCCCTCATTGATTATTGCAAAATTCCTCACTCAATTTACCTTAATGCTTTCTTCTTGTAATGGAAGCATAAAAAAAGATCTAAAATCAATGGAAACATTAGAAATTTTGATGTTCTCATGGAAAATGTCCAATATTGAAAACAGGCTATTAAAACAATTACATCAAAAATTAATTTTTAATATGTAATTTGTCAGAGCTAGTCTCTTAGCCTTAAAAAATTTTATTCTCAAGTAGAACTCAATATAGCTTCCAAATTAAAGAAAGAGTTGAATCAAAATATCTTGTTAATCATGATGTACATGAAATAAGTCAAACTACATCAAAAACTTAGGAAATAGCTAATTCTTCTTGCAGAATATTTCTCCCATGACATTAAAATATTATTTGAACTCAATAAATGTAAAATTCTCAATGTATATTAACATATTTGAATATAAAAATACTGAATCAGTAAACAAAAGCAATATCTGCAAATACTTTTTTTCTCTTCCAAAGAAGAATATTGGGTAAAAACCTACAAAGGAGAAATTTATGATTGGTTTGTTAAGACACTGCTATTCTTAAAGAAATACATAACAGAAAGTTAATGTAATGAACTTAAACACTTAAAGTATTGAACACCAAATCTATTGTGCTCTTCTGTAAATGTAAAAAAGGCCATGAATTTACTTAGAAGGTATCTTCACAAAAACCTCTAAGTATAAAAAAATGGGTTAATCATTATAGGAGAGCAACAGAAAGTTGGCCAGTTCTTGAAAAGGGATAAAAGAATTGATATTCCCATACTTATAAAAACAAACAAGTCAAACCCTACAGAAATTATCTTAGAATAACCAGACAGCTTTTCACTGAGTTATAGTAAAGAGTGGCAGTGAGTAAAAAATATTGTAAACATAATAAAAATATGATACCTATGAGACCATTAAAGTTAAAAAAATGGAATCAAAAGGGCCTCCTTGTGCAACAAGGATATGAATTTGAGTGATATTTTATCATTAAAGAAGTGTCAAGCATTTGCCTGAAAGGATAAGATTTGTTTATGAAAATGGATTTATGATAATTCACAATCTAGTATTCATAACCAAAAATTACAGAAGAGTTATTTTAAGGAAGCCCAGACTTAGTATTAATGCAGGTTATGCAATAAAGTGGAAAAATGGAGCAATCCATCATTCTAG
The DNA here is from genome assembly GCF_016433145.1 of Gracilinanus agilis. Taxonomy (NCBI): domain Eukaryota; kingdom Metazoa; phylum Chordata; class Mammalia; order Didelphimorphia; family Didelphidae; genus Gracilinanus; species Gracilinanus agilis. The sequence goes on from NW_025393313.1 coordinate 8,416, forward strand.
TCTGCAAAAATTAGCACTTACCAAATTCCTAGGGGAAAATGTCCTAGATTGATATATTAGAAACTCAGTCAGTTTTCAAGACTGTAAAACAAATCTCAACTGAAAAAATACAATATTCTGATCTACTTAAAAATTCAACAGTACTAGAAATGGACCATTATCGCAACCTTCACTATTGTCAAAAAATTTTAGATGTAACTTGGATATACAGATAACTTAGAATTCTATTTAGATGGATTTTAGATGGATTTAGATCAGTGATTCCCAAAGTAGATGCCACCACCCCCTGGTGGGTGCTGCAGCGATCCAGAAGGGCCGTGATGGCCACAGGTGCATTTATCTTTCCTACTAATTGCTATTAAAATTTTTTTAAAAAATTAATTTCCAGGGGGCTAAGTAATATTTTTTTCTGGAAAGGAGGCGGTAGGCCAAAAAAGTTTGGTAATTTTAGATGGATCCAAATGCTGATAAAATCCATGTTATATGGAACAAGATTTTTCAAAATATAGTGTCCTAGCAAAGGAGTTCAAAACCATGTGGTAGTATAAGGTATGCCATCCTTCTTTTCTTGTTTGTTATTGGATTTACATCAGGCATAATTTCAGGGATCTTACAGAGGATGATCTTGCATCCTAATCCAATTCAATTATCCACATGCACAATACTCAATAGAACTTTACATTTAAAAAGAATAATAATAAGACAGTGCCTTGTCTCAGAACTGTTTCTATAAGAATGTCATTGAAAATGGTGAGAAGATTGAGACAATAATATGAAGTTTTCCTTTTACCATGTTAATATGCCTGACATGTTTCCTTCACAAACCACCACATATTATAGGACAGAATCATTTCTGGATAAACATATAAGAGGGCCACAACTACCAGTAGGAAAGTCCTGGGAAAAGGATAATCTCCAGAAAAATGAAGATAACAGGATTATGCCTTATAAAAGTAAAAAAAAAATGACCTTAAGAGATAATTTTGTATAACTTCCTCATTTTAAATCTCTTTTAAAGGCATACAAATAAATGCACATATCCACATGAATACAAAATTAAGACTAAATAGAAGTTGTAATAAAAATTTTAGATGCAATATTTGGAGTGTATGATGGAGTTAAGTATATCCTACAGCATAAATAACGTGTAAATTCTATTCACAAACATAAATGGATGCATGTATATATTTTTTGCATATGAATATGTATTTATGCCACTAGCCAAAATGTATGTACCATATTATTTTATATTTTATGTGATTCATGTTTTTTTTAAAAAACCCTTACCTTCTGTCTTAGAATCAATACTGGGTATTGGTTGTGACTTGCTCAGGGTCACACAGCTAGGAAGTGTCTGAGGTCATATTTGAACCCAGGACTGCCCATCTCTGTGTCTGAATCTCAATCCGCTGAGTCACCTAGCTGCCCTCTAATATATGTTTTATGTACATGTTTATACCTATGAAAATTTGTATGTATATCCCTTTGTTCTGGTTATGTTCCATGCCTTGAATTCCTTCTTCCATATGAAAAGGATATAATAATTTATTACTTTAATATCAATAACCATAATTTGGATGATCATATATTATTTGTAGCTGGTAAGCTGCAATTGAGATTTATAGAAAAAGCTAAATATGGTTATTTAAATACCCATGTGTATGGGACATATTAATCACAATAGTAGATAGAAATAGATATAGTATGGTATGTTAGAAATAGAATATAATTGTAAGGAATAAAATTAAGAGATTTTGCAGTGCAGAAAATGCCTGTAACATTTCTCTTACTTTGCCACATGCTCTGGAGTTTGTGACAGAAGAAATTGGGATCCTAACCCTGAGGTTTCATAATCAAGTCTCTCAAGAAAGGGAGGAAGAAAAGGGAGGATGTCTTAGTCATAACCACAATTACTGGAATCTATTCCCGAAATGTATTTTGCATGCTAAAAATGTCAGATCTTTTGCTTAGAGATATGCCCCGGTTCTCTCATATTCTCTCTCTCTCTCTCTCTCTCTCTCTCTCTCTCTCTCTCTCTCTCCTGTCTCTTATACA
>NW_025393314.1:0-5888 GCF_016433145.1 Gracilinanus agilis
AAAAAATGATCATGATTTCCAATATATGCTTCTGACCAAGGTCAGATTGTCTGTATTACTATATTTACATAGGTAATTAATACATTATAGGGGGAAAGGAATTCATTGTGCAATCAATAATATTAATTACTGTTTTAAACATCTATATCTTTAATACATGGAATTCCCAGTAACAGTAACTTCCTTTACAAGTGCTGTTCTGCATCACTTATAAAAGATTTAGTGTTTCCTTGAGAAGTAATGTGACTTGCCCAAGAATTTCAGACAGTCATAATAGAAGCTATGCTGCTTCTCAAAGTCTCATGTAATAAAGATACATATGAATAATGTCTTTTAGTCTTTGCATGTAGCATAGCCTTAATAATTGCTGATAGATGGAATAACTGATTTCTCCTTACCCCCACCCCAGGTTATTCCCTAGATGAAGAAGCCTGAAAATGTTCAATTTTACTGCTATGGCTGAATTTCTCCTCAAGAGGTTTTCTGACACCTGAGAGCAGCAGATTTTCACTTCACTCAAATGGCCATATAACTGGTTCATAATCTCAAACCTCAAAATGCTCAGATGACCAATAAATAATTTTAGAAATTTAAAAAGAATCAAGGATAAATGTTAAGAAAATAGGGAATGGACTCAGAGGGGAAGAGTAAGAAAAACAAAGCAATTATTTAGGAAAAATACAAATATCATCTTTGATTTGGAACAGAAGATGCAAATGCAGAAGAAAAAATATGTCAATAAAATTAAAAGGAATGAGAGGTAAGAAATAGAAGTTGACATTCTGGAAGGCAATTTGTGATTTTGTGCAAAGGGATTTAGAAGAATGCATACTCTTTGATCCAGCAATAACACTGTTGCGTTTGTACCCCAAAGAGAAAATAAGGAAAAACACTTGTGCAAAAATATTTATAGCTGTGCTTTTTTGTGGTGGCAAAAATTGGAATACAAAGGGATGTCCCTTGATTGGGGAATGACTGAAAGAATTATGATATATGATGATGATGGAATACTATTGTGTGATAAGGATTGATGATCTGGAGGCTCTCCATATGATCTGGGAGAACATCAATGAACTGATTCAGAGTGAAATGAGCAGAAACGGAAGAATATTGTACACAGAAAGTAAAACATTATGGAACAATCTAATGTAAAGGACTTTGCTTCTCATAGCAATGCAACAAGCCAGGACACTCGTAAAGGACTTATGGGAAAGAATGCTAACCACATGGAGAGAAAGAACTGTGGGAATTGAAATGCAAAAGAAGAACATCTGACATTACTTGTCACATGTATATATGGACATGTGACTTGGGGTTTAGGCTTTAAAAAAATCTCTAAAGCAAAAATGAATAACATGGAAATAGATATCAAGTGACAACATTTGTACAACCCAGTGTAACTGCTTCTTGTCTCTGGGAGGAGGGAGGGAAAAGGAGAGAGAAAGAAAATGAATCATGTAAACATGGAAAAAAAATTTTAAGAATAAATAAGCAAATAGAAAAAAGAAAGAAAAAAAGAAATAGTGGCTGAATGAGTGAAGGAGACTATTTAAAATCACTTGCAATAAACTAAAAATTGAACCAAACCCCAGATATACAAATAGAAAAAAATAAAACAGGCCATTTCTTGGGGATTTCATTCTCTAAAAGCAGAGCATACAACAGTATAGGAAAGGCTAGATGGAAGGTTTAGAAGATCTAAGCCCTCAGTGGGATAAAATGCAAGATAATCCTAAGGTTACAACAGTAGGTCAAATGAAAGTGTCTAAAATATAGTGTGGCAGAGTAGTAGATGATAAGATCTGGTGGTCTTTTTGTCACTGGAGGATGAAGAGTTGGTAAATCCCATCTCATTCAAACTGTGTGAACAATTTGCTGTTGTTTTGTTGCTTTGCAGCCTTGTCCAACTCTGTGTGACCCCATTTGGGGTTTTCTTGACAAAGATACAGAAGTAGTTTACCATTTCTTTCTCTAGCTCACTATTCAGATGAGGAAACTGAGTAAAAGGATTGAGTGACTTTTCCAATGCTGACAGTAAATTTTGAGGCCATATTTGAATTTAAGAAAAATAGTCTTCTTGACTCAAGGCTCAGTACTGTATCCATTGCATCACTGAATCACCTCTATGTGTACAGCCCAAATGAAATTCAAATTTCCCAGGATGAGGAAAAGGGGATGAGTTGTGAAGACAAGGAGAAAAGTTACTCTGAGTCTTCTCTCTACAATATGGCTATCCAAGATTGGTTCTAAAACATTCCAGGATGGGGGAAGTGAAAGATGAAAGAAAAGGAGGAAGTTTTTCCATGTAGTGGTGGACTTTCTGTATTATTTCTGGTCATCCTGGATAGATTCTCAATGTCCCAAGGCCAAGTGAGGGTATGAACAAAGGAACTAATGAGGGCAAATTGCCCCCACTTACAACAAGTAAAGGAAGCTGAATATGAAAAATATATATGTAGAGAGAGAGAGCATCTATGAATTATTTATCTTCCTAGGGAAAAATAATGAAGTAAAACCCTTTAATAAGATGCTTAAGAAAAAAAAAGAAACATATTGGGAAATTTCTTTTAAGTCCTGTAAATATAGAAAAAAATTAAAGACTACATAGGTCACTGAAAGAAATTCCAAGTAAAATTTTGTAACAAGTATTATTAATATTAATATTATATAAAACCACAAATATCTGAGCAGTTTGGTGCTTGTTCAATATTACCAAAACTAACACCATAATTGACCATATCAATAATGAAATGAAGAGAAACCCTGTGAATATCATAATAAAGTCAGAAAAAAATCTTCAGATAAACTACAACACTCCTTATTTAAAATGCTAGAAAGCACAGGATTAAGAGAATCTTCTTTTCAAATGTTTAGTAACTATCTAAAACCATCAGCAAGCATCCTCTATAGTGAGGATAAGCTAAAAGCCTTCTCGGTAAGATTATGGGTGAAACAGGGATACCCATGAAAACCACTATTATTCAATAAATTTCCTAGAAATGCTAACAATAGCAATAAGATAAAAAGAAATTTAAGGAACTCAAATAGGCAATAAGGAAACTAAACTATCACTTTTTGCAGAGTACATGATGACATAATTTTAAAATTCTACAAAATCAATTAGAACTTTAGTTGCATCCACTAATAATTTTAGCAGGCTATACCTTCTTTGCTCTGATTTTTTTTAAGTTCATGCATCTTCTTCCAGGTCTATCTTTGACCATCTAACATGGACATTACAATCAGCTGATCTGGTGTAAATGTTATTATTTCCATGGAAAGATGAAAAATCTAAAATTCTCCCCACCTTTTGGAAAACACAAAGTTTTCCTCTAGGCAATAGTTTAAAATATATATATATATACACATATATTTTATATCTATATAAATATAGATATATAAATATAATTTAATCTATGAGAAACCAGTAGGTGTTTTGGGCAACTGCCACTCACAGATTAAACTCACAAAGAAGGATAGGATATCAGAGACTGAGTAGATCTGATAACCCTTCAGTAAAGGAGTGACAGCTGGGATTACTGGTCTCTGACACAAACTAGGGAATAACACAAATATTAACTACTCACACACTATGAGTTCTTTGAAGTGAGAGGAAACAAAGAGGAAGGAAAACAAAATAGGTTAATGTATTAAAAAGGGTAAGGAGAGTGGAGAGGCATATCTATAACTAGGATTAGCTAACTGACAAGAAATGGAGTTCTAAGAGGGAGTTTCTCTGTCAACTTGACTGAAGACTAAACAGAGAAAGCTGGGTATTGGGATTCTCACAACTGGTCCAGGTTGATCCTTTGATGGCTTCAGGATAACCAGAACCAACTTTTTGCACAGCCAAAAATCCAAGAGATACCAGGTAGGGAAAAATGCCTGTAACCTGTCCACCAGAAACAGACACTATCCATGAATGCAGAAGAAAAACAACTTCTTAAACACATGGGCTGATGGGGATATTTTTGGGGATGTAGACACTAAACAATAACTCTAGTCCAACTATCAATAATATGGAATTAGGTCTTGATCAATGATACATGTAAAACCCAGTGGAATTGTGCATCATCTAAGGAAGGTTAGGGGGGTTTGGGGGAAAGGGAAAAAAACATAATATATGTAACTAGGGGAAAATATTCAAAATAAAAATTTCAAATAAATAAATAATGTGTGAATGGGGCTTCTATTCTTTGGAAGAAATCAGAGAGATAATGATTTCCTTAGTCATAAAATATATTTACCTATATATACAATAATTAATGTTTCTAGAATTCCAAACGTAGTCCTTCTAAAAGGACTTAATTTGGCAACATGTCCTACCCAATTCAGAAATAATTACCTCAGTGTGGAATTTTCCTGGACATCAGGGACACTATCCCAAAGGCAATTCAGGGAATTTCTACAAAGGTGAAGTTTGTCCATTGAGACTCCCACATTAAATGTGCTATTTAACCAAAGCTACAAATATAATAGGGATGATTGTGAGGGTGAGGATTACTTCCCAAACAAGTAGAATAGAATTATGAGGTCCATAGAACAAATGTAATTTTTATAATGGTCTGCGGATGCAGCCTCAGCTAGAGAAATTCTTGAATTCTTTGCCATGCCAGAGGAATTGAATAACTGCATTTCTGAGAAACTCAAATTAGATAAGTTAACAGCATGGAGTCCTGTAGCCATGTCCAAATTAAAATACAGTAAGTTTGAATGATATCATTTCTTTTCTTTTTTCCTCTCCTAGTTCTTCCTTCCTTCTTTTCTTTTCTTTTCTTTCTTTCTTTCTTTCTTTCTTTCTTTCTTTCTTTCTTTCTTTCTTTCTTTCTTTCTTTCTTTCCTCCTTTATTTATATCTCTTCTAACTAATAGGGGAATATTTTTGCATGAATATACAGACAATAATTGATTTTTTCCTGTCACCTCAATGAATGGCACAGAATGATGAAATTGTGATAAAGCTTAGGGCTGTGTTTTTTTAATTGATATCTATATCTAAATGAATTTTTATATCTAAATGTAGAAGTGTTCAAAATATTTTTAAAAATCCCTCCAGTATCAGGAACGGCTTGCTTCCCCTTCATAGTGCCATGCTGGGGAATTAATGGCCAAGAAGTATCAGCTTTGACTGTCTGAAAAGCTTGGGTGTTTAAATTTAAAATTGTCTTTTTGTCCATATGAGAATGGGATTCCAGGACAGTGTTACCCCAGTCAAGTGTAAAACTGGGTATGATATCCACTCATGCTCATTACTTGATAGCTATTAATGGAAGACAATTGAACTGATAAGATTATAAGAGCTGATGATCAGCTATGGTGTAAATTAGATGAAGTGAGAGTACTCAGAGGAGCAGAAAGAATATCAGGCTGAGGCAGCAGCCTTCACCATCCTCCTGCCCCTGGATTGAGGAAAATGCTATTGTATGTATCACAACCATTTACTTTTAATGTTTTCTTTCAATCATTGGGAGCATGTAAAGAGGATAGTGGGAGGAGGAAAAGACTTAGTCCCCTTCTCCACTACCAGCACAAGAATATTGGAAACTAAGTCTTAAAACATTTCTGACTTTCTCTTTTATACTGTTCTTACCTATTTTTAAAAAAAGATGAAATGGTCAGGAAAGGAATATAGGGAGAGGCAAACTCTACTCATGATGGATTAAAAAAGTAAAAAATTCATTATTTTCATTGTTGGCTTCTGTCCCAGGTCAAATTATCTGCAATGATGCATTCACTCATAAGTGATCAATACATTATAAGAAAAAAGGAAACCTATATAACGAACTTGGTAAGATTACTTTGCTTATGGTTTTAGTAGATTGAATTCTCAGAAATAGAAAATTCCTTTAACAATATAAGTCTGCTTCACCTCTATAAGTCTTAGAGATT
>NW_025393315.1:0-6802 GCF_016433145.1 Gracilinanus agilis
CAGAAGAGATGGAAGAGAGAAAGCTCATAGAACAGATAGAACACATAGATGTATAGATTAGAATACACAGATTAGAATAGAGATCAGAATACATAGATAAAAAGATAGATGAAAAGAAGGTAAAATACATTGAAGAGATCAGAAGGAACAACTAGATACAAAAGAGCTAGAACAAGTTAGAATAGAATGAAGAGGTAGAGCAGGTTAAGAAGGAATGTTAGAACACAATAGATGGAAAAGATAGAGCTCTTAGAACATATAAATACTAAAGATAGATGATAGAACACAGATGTAAGAGAGCTCACAGAACAGATAGAATAGGTAACACATAGAGTAGAAAGAACCCATAAATCAGACAGAACACTGATACAACAGGTAGATGAATAGTTTTAGAGAATAAATATGGAATATGTAGAGCATATGGAACAGAGAGAACACATAAAATAGAACACATAGAATGATTAGAACAGAGAGATCAGATAGAAATATAGATACTAAAGACAGATGGATAGAATAGGAAGAAATCATAGAAGCGATAGAACACAGAGATGGAAGAGAGTGAGCTCACAGAATAGATAATAGTAGATAGAGTACATGGAATAGATAGATGAGCTAGAACACAAAGAACAGATAGGAGAGACACAGTAGTTAGAAAATTTTGAATAGATGGAAGAGGTAGAACACAGAACAGGTAGAATAAAGGGAAGAGGTAAATCACATAGTGTAGATGGAACATGTAGAATGTAGAGGTAGAACTCGGAGAATACAACACATAAAAAAGGTATTACAGAATAGATGGAAGAGGTAGAGCACATAGAAGAAGGAGAATATAAAACAGATAGAATAGATGGAAGAGATAAACTCATAGAATAGATAAATTAGACACCACACAGAAAATGTAGACTTGTTAGGACAGAGAGATCAGCTAGAACATATAGATACAAAAAATAGAAGGATTGAATAAAAATAACATATAGAAGAGATAGAACGTAGAGATGGAATATAGAGAGCTCACAGAGCAGATAGACTAGATGGAACAGGCAAAATAAACAGATGGATAGGTAGTACACATAGAACACATAGAAGAGATGGAAGAGGGAGCTCAGAGAACAGATAGAACTCATAGATGTATAGATTAGAATACATAGACTAGAACACATCAGAATTCATAGAAAAAAGATAGATGAATAGAAATTAGAACACATAGAAGAGATCAGATAGAATAACTGGGTACAAAAGAGATGAATAGCTAGTTATAATTATCAACTGTGTATTCCCAGACATTTTTATTCTCTCTCCTTGTCCTGCCCTTTCTTCTTTCACTATTTCCTTCTATACCAGTGTTTTGTTTTTAATCAGTTCCTATAATCCCCTCCCTTGTTGTACTTCCCTTTCTCCCCCCTCCCTTCTTATTCCCCTCTTATTATTCTTTAAAGCTACGCCGCGCTACCCCCTATGCCTTCTCCCTCACTAGTATTGCTTCCCTCCCCACCAGCCCGTTTGTTACCCTTCTACTTCTCTGTAGGGTGTGAATCTATTCTCTGCCCCAGTGGATCCCATTGTTCTTCCCTCTTTTAAGTTGATTTCAATGCACTTAAGTATTGAATATTTCCTCTCTCTAACCTCTTTACTCTTACAGTGTATTGTTATTTTTCCATGTTGGTCCCACCTGCTTCTTTAGGGAATATAAATGTATTCCTTTTTTTTAGCTTTCCTATTTTTCTTATTATTACCTTCTTCCACTCGTAGTTTTGTGTGTGTGTGTGTGTGTGTGTGTGTGTGTGTGTGTGTGTGTGTGTATTTAGTTGTGAGGAAGATTATTTAGTATTAGTTACATATAGTTTATATGGACCTAGCAGGAAGGGCTGGAGCATTCCAAGATGGAATGAAGGAGCAGGAAGTTGCTTGTGCTCTGAGAGAGACTCCATTAGTGGTTGGCACAACCTGTTGCTAGCCCTGGGAGATCTCAGAGTTAAGGACACCCTGCATCCTGATTCCCTGTGATCCCGAGTGGTGGTGGCTTTCAGCAAGTGGACAAGACCTGCAGAGCTGCACCAAGTGGTGGAGGGGTTTGGAAAATTCTGAGCCTTAGCTCCTGCCTGTGTCTGCCTCCACCCGCGCCTGTGCTCTGTGTCCACGCTCAAAGTCCCTGCTTTCTTTAGCTTTTTGCGGCCCTAAATCTTGCTGCTCTCAGGAACAGGCCCTGGAGCTGCCAGTGACTCAATGGGTGCCCCAAACTTGCTCTATTTCTTTTGACCTGGCTTCAGCACCGTAGGTGGTGTGTGTGTGTGGTGGGGGGGATTTGCTCAGCCCGTGATTTAGTGAGAGCTGTTTCACCCCTTTATACCATGGAAATGCCCCGATTCCACATACATTGCACACTGCGCCCTGTTGTAGGGTCCCTCTGTTCCACTGGGTTTGTTTTTATGTCTCCTTGAGAAGTCCTGTATGTTTCGGTCAGGAGAGGTTAAGAGCTGCTTTTTACTCTGCCTCCATCTTAACCCCTGAGGTCACAAGTGAATTCTATCAGACATTCAAAGAGCAACTCATCCCAATACTATACAAATTATTTGATATAATAAGCAAAGAAGGAGTCATACAAAATTCCTTTTATGACACAAATATGGTACTGATTCCTAAGCCAGGTAGATCAAAAACAGAGAAAGAAAACTACAGACCAATCTCCCTAATGAACATAGATGCAAAAATCTTAAATAGAATATTAGCAAGGAGACTCCAGCAAGTGACCAAGAGAGTTATCCATCATGATCAGGTGGGATTTATACCAGGAATGCAAGGATGGTTGAACATTAGGAAAACCATCCACATAATTGACCATATCAACAAGCTAACAAACAAAAATCACATGATTATCTCAATAGATGCTGAAAAAGCCTTTGACAAAATACAATACCCATTTCTACTGAAAACACTGGAAAGTATAGGAATAGAAGGACCCTTCCTAAAAATAATAAACAGTATACACCTAAAACCATCAACAAGCATCATATGCAATGGGGATAAATTAGAAGCCTTTCCAATAAGATCAGGCGTGAAACAAGGATGCCCATTATCACCTCTATTTAACATTGTACTAGAAACACTATCAGTAGCAATTGGAGAAGAAAAAGAAATTGAAGGTATTAAAATGGGCAATGAGGAATCTAAGACTCTTTGCAGATGATATGATGGTATACTTAAAAAATACTAGAGAATTAACTAAAAACTAGTAGAAATAACCAACAACTTTAGCAAAGTTGCAGGATACAAAATAAATGCACATAAATCATCAGCATTTCTATATATTTCCAACACATCACAGCAACAAGAGGTAGAAAGAGAAACACCATTTAAAATCACCCTAGACAATATAAAATACTTAGGAATCTATCTACCAAAACAAACATAGGATTTATACGAAAACAACTACAAAACACTTTCCAAACAATTAAAACTAGATCTAAACAATTGGAAAAACATTGATTGCTCATGGGGAGGATGAGCTAACATAATAAAAATGACCATTCTACCCAAATTAATTTACCTATTTAGCACCATACCTATCAAACTACCAAAAAACTTTTTTACTGAATTAGAAAAAACTATAACAAAGTTCATATGGAATAACAAAAGATCAAGAATATCAACAGAAATAACGAAAACAAATGTGAAGGTAGGTGGCCTAGCAGTACCAGATATTAAACTATACTATAAAGCAGTGGCCATCAAAACGGTATGGTACTGGCTAAGAGACAGAAGGGAGGATCAGTGGAATAGACTTGGGGTAAATGACATCAGCAAGACAGTGTATGATAAACCCAAAGAGCCCAACTTTTGAGACAAAAATCCACTACTTGACAAAAACTGCAGGGAAAATTGGAAAACAATATGGGAGAGATTAGGTCTAGATCAACATCTCACACCCTACACCAAGATAAATTCAGAATGGGTAAATGACTTGAATATAAAGAAGGAAACTATAAGTAAATTAAGTGAATACAGAATAGTATACTTGTCAGATCTATGGGAAAGGGAAAATTTTTAAACTAAGCAAAAGTTAGAAAAAATTACAAAATGTAAAATAAATAATTTTGATTACATTAAATTAAAAAGTTTTAATACAAACAAAAACAATGCAACCAAAATTCAAAGGGAAACAACAAACTGGGAAAAAAATCTTTATAACAAAAAACTCTGACAGAGGTCTAATTACTCAAATATACAAGGAGCTAAATCAATTGTATAAAAATAAAAACAAGCCATTCCCGAATTGATTAATGGGCAAGAGAACTGAACCTGCAATTTTCAGAATAAGAAACCAAAAGTATCAATGAGCACATGAGAAAGTGTTCTAAATCTCTAATAATTAGAGAAATGCAAATCAAAACAACTCTGAGGTATCACGTCACACCTAGCAGATTGGCTAAAATGAAAGAAGGGAAGAGTGATAGATGATGAAGGGGATGTGGCAAAATTGGGACATTAATGCATTACTGATGGAGTTGTGAACTGATCCAACTATTCTGGGTGACAATTTGGAACTATGCCCGAAGAGCTCTAATAGACTGCCTGCCCTTTGATCCAGCCATACCATTGCTGGGTTTGTACCCCAAAGAGGTCAGAGATAAACAGACCTGGACGAAAATATTTATAGCCATGCTTTTTGTGGTGGCAAAAAACTGAAAAATGAGGTTATGCTCTTCAATTGGGGAATGGCTGAACAAATTGTGGTATATGCTGGTGATGGAATACTATTGTGCTCAAAGGAATAATAAACTGGAGGAATTCCATGTGAACTGGAAAGACCTCCAGGAATTGATGCAGAACGAAAGGAGCAGAGCCAGAAGAACATTATACACAGAGACGAATACACTGTGGTAAAATAGAATGTGGTGGACTTCTGTACTGGCAGTAATGCAGTGACCCAGTACAATTCTGAGGAATTTATGGAAAAGAACACTACTCACATTCAGAGGAAGAACTGAGGGAGTAGAAACACAGAAGAGGGGCAATTGCTTGAACACATGGGTCAAGGTAGACACGATTGGGGATGTAGTCTAGAAACTATCACACCAATGCAACTATCAACAATTTGGAAATGGGTCTTGATCAATGAGACATGGTAAAACCAGTGGAAATGCGCAGCAGCTATGGGGTGGGATGTGAGTTTGTGGGGGTGAAGGGGAAAGTAAGAGCATGAATCATGTAACCATGTTAACATTTCTAAAAAATAAATAATAAAAAAGAAAGAAAATAAAATCCCTCCCTGGGAGTTCCATATACCAAAAAAACAAAAAACAAAAAAAAACACCAAAACTCACCAACTAGAAGCAAATGACTTCACAAGGCAATAAGATTATATAAAACAAAATTTAAAAAATGAAAAATTTCAGGACAATATGAAACACCTCATTGATTCAACCAAATATCAGGAAAACAGAGCCAGAAGAGACAATTTAAGAATTATTGGTTTACCAGAACATCATGATAAAAGAAAAAGTTTAGACATCATCCTAAAAGAAATTATTAGAACTGCCCTGACATTCTCGAACAAGAGGGGAAAGTGGAAACTAAAAGAATCCAAAGATCATCTCCTACATTTAATCCATAACTGACAACTTCCAGGAATATTATAGACAAATTCAAAAACTACCAGACCAAGTAAAAAATATTACAAGCTGCTAAAAAGAAGTCATTCAGATATCAGAGAACCACAGACAGGATAACAAAGGATCTGGCTGCATCTACATTGAAGGACTGGAAGGCATGAAACATAATATCCCAGAAAGCAAAAGAACTGAGTCTTCAACCAAGAATCTACTATGCAAAAAAACTGACTATATTACTACAGGGGGAAGTATGGTCATTCAATAAAATTGAGGACTTCCAAGCATTCAAAAAGAAAAAACCAGACTTAAACAGAGAGTTTGCTGCCCAAACACAGAACTCAAGAGAATCACCATAAGGTAATTAAGAGAATGGGGGGAGGGGAAAATCTTTTCTTTAAGGGACTCAATAAGTTCAATGAATTTGTATCCCAAGAAGAAAAGACGATACTGGCAAATATTAAATATTGTTATTACCAACAGAGTAACTAGAAGAAATTTACATAGAGGGAACAGTGACAAACTGTATAGGATGTAATGTCAGGCGATAAATATATATTTATGTATGTATGTATAAATATATATAAAACTAGAGGGGGAAAGAAGGTAATATTAAAAAAAATGAGAAAAGAAACAAAATGGAGTAAATTTATATTCCATAAAGAAGCGTGTGGGGCCAATAGGGAAGAATAACAATACACTATAAGTGTAAACAGGTTGGAGAGAGGAAGTATTTAATACTTAAGTGCATTGAAATCAACTGAAAAGGGGAAGAACAATCAATCAGATCCATTGGGGCAGAGCATTGATTCTCGCCCTATAGAGAAGTAGAAGTACAAAAAAAGGACTGGTGGAGAGGGAACTAACACTAGGAAGGGAGAGGGCAAGGTGGGGTAGCTTAAAAAGATCCTAAAGAAGAATAAGAGGGGAATAAGAAGGGAGAAAGGGAAGTACAATAAGGGAGGGGATTAGGGGAACTGATTAAAAGTAAAACACTGGTATAGATGGAAATAGGGAAAGAAGAAAGGATAGGACAAGGAGAGAGAATCAAAATGTCTGGAAATGCACAGTTGATAATTATAACTCTGAATGTGAATGGGATGAACTTGCCCATAAAACGGAAGCAAATAGCAGAGTGGATTAGAAACCAAAATTCTACCATATGTTGTCTACAAAAAACACACGAGACAGGCAGA
>NW_025393316.1:0-5605 GCF_016433145.1 Gracilinanus agilis
CAAAGCTAGGCTAAATTTCAATACTACAGTTAGGTAAGGAAGCAGCTCGGCTGACCCTAATCAACTGACTTTTCCTCAAGATTCCAAACTCCTGACAGCTTTTGGAACTCAGCCAAAGCTTGAAAAAACCATATGACCCCTCTCTCTATACTACAAACAGCACTCAGGGAGATGCTCTGTTCTCCCTCTTCCTGTCACCCAAGGACAATTTTGCATGACCCACCCCTCTGTCCAGCTGCCTGAAGCAAGCACTTTTCCCTTCAACTCTGTCCAGTGATCTAGGAGTTCAGACACCTTGAATTTGCCCTCTGGGAACTCAAACTGGGAAAGGGTTCACCAATGCTGATCTAGGAAGAAGTATGTGTTTAATATTCTTCTGACCTGTACCCTTGTCTGTGAGTCACCACAAGCACTCTATTCTGCCTTGGAATAGTGACTAGGGCTCTTGCTCTCCTGTAGCCAGAACTATTGATGTGTGCCAGTGCTCTTTCTCACCCTGAGACTTCCCTCCAGACTATGGTCTAGATTTGTGTATGGGCAATTCAATCTTGTGTCCAGAGCTGCAAAGGGACCCCTGTAATTTAATTGTGAGCCATTTTGTGGATCCCCCTTACTGTCTATGGCTAAGAGCTTTGGACCTTTGCTGGTGATTCAACTGCACCCAAAGCCCTTTGCCTTGGTGGGACCTGCCTTGGCATGCTGCTTTGCATTCTACTTCTCCTCTAGCATACTAGATCTAGATCTTTCAATTCAGCCCTCCGTATTGTTCTAGCTGAAAATTAATTTTACCCCATCCTTTTGTATACTATTCTACTCTAGGATTCATTGTGAGGTGTTATAGTTTTTTGGAGGATAATTTGGTAGAGATCAGGTGGTATTTCTCTACCATTCTTTGTCTCCCACCATTGATGATAATGATTGTATAGCTTTCTTTTTTCATGAGTTTATTTTTATAACATTTTGTGGTCATCTTTGTGAATGTAATTCTCCCTTCTCCCAGTTAGCCAGTTGTGAGACCTTTAAGTAGTTGTATTTGTAACTTGACTTAGTAAGAAGTAGAGACCCCTTACTAAGTACTTTTTCCCTGCCCCCTGTCAATGGGAGAGGGTCTCTTTGGGTTCCCTCATATTGACTGAAAGGGGGGAACATCAGGACACTCAGGGCATCCACATATTCCTTATCCCTTATTTATCTCTTGCTAAAGCCTTTCAATTTAGAAATGGTCATCAGCAGCTCCGGCCTCTTTGTTGTGCTATATGTACAAAAATTAAGGCTGTACCTTGGCATTTTGGGTTAGACTCAAGTATGCCTCTTTCCCAGACATGCTGAGTTGTATTTTCTTTCTTTAATCAGAAAAAATTTCCTCATTTTAAAGCACTGAGTACTCTTGAACCACTTGAGGAGGTGGTCTAAAAGAGCAATTGGAATTATACCCCAAAGGCTATAGAACTGTGCGTACCCTTTGATCCAGCTATACCACTAGTTCTGAATCTCCAAGGATCATAGATAAGAGGAAAGAACTGGAAACTGAGGGGACGTCCATCAACTGGGCTGCGTACAATGTGGCATGTGATTGTAATCAAATGCTACTGTGCCATAAGAAATGAAGAATATGATCACCAAAAAACCTAGAAAGGCTTACATGAAGTGATGCCAAGTGAAGTGAGCAGAACCAGAATATGGTACACAGAACATCTGTCAACAATAATGTATGATGATCAACTGTGAATGACAACTTAACATCAGTGCAAGGATCTAGGAGAGCTCCAAGGGAATCATGACAAAAAGCTTCCCATTGCCATAGAAGGAACTGATGAAATCTGAATGCAGATTGAAGGATACCATTCTTTACTTCTTCCACAAATATTTCTAGTGTGAGTGATATGTGTTTTCTTTCAAACCATGATGAACATAGAAATATGTAATGTATGGTAACACATATATGACCTATATCATATTACTTGCTGTCCTGGGGAGAGTGGATGAATGGGAAAGAGGAAGAGAACATGGACATAAAATATCAGAAAAAAAAGATTATTAAAAATCGTATTGGGGGCAGCTAGGTGGCTCAGGGGATAAAGAGCAAGACCTAGAGGTGGGAGGTCCTGGATTCAAATCTCCATCAGTTATTATCTGTGTGAACTTGTGCAAATCACTTAACATCCATTGCCTAGCCCTCACCTGTCTTCTAAGATGAAAGTTATGGATTGAAAAATAAAGAAAAAAATATTGCATCAACATGTAATCTGGAAATATTTTGAAAATTTAAAATACTTACCTTCTATCTTAGAATCCAAACTGTGCATTGGTTCTAAGGCAGAAGAGTGGCAAGGGCTAGGCAATGGGGGTCAAGTGACTTGACCAAGGTAACAGAGCTAGGAAGTCTCTGAGGACGGATTTGAACCCAGGACCTCCCAACTTTGGACCTGGCTTTCAATCCACTGAGCAACCCAGCTGCTCCTTGGAAATATTTTGTAAAAAGCTTAACCAAACACCTCAGGCTTGGTCCTAGACTAGACACCAACACCTATGTCATGCTTTCCTTCTTCCAATGGAACAAAGAAACTTTTTATTATAACCTTTGTGAGCTCTATCACTTTATTTTATATAGTTTAATTAGGGCAATCCTTCCAGTCTTTTAGGCTTTTAATGTAGGAGTTACTCTCCTAGACTCCTTACTATCTCTCAAATCCCACATCTAAACTGCTTTCAAGACTTGCCCATTTTACCTTTGCAACATCTCCCTTGTCTCCTCTAACACTACCATCACTGTAGTTCAGTCCCTCTTCACCTTACATGTAGATTGTGGCAATAACCTTTTCTGTCTGCCTGCCTCTCCTAAAGCTATCAGTGATTTTCTAAAGCATGTGTCTGATCCTGTCACCTCCCTACTCAATAAACTCCAGTGGCTGCCTATTACCTTTAGGATCAAAGAGAAGATCTGTTTGGCATTCAGATCCATTGATATGTTAGCTCCCTCCTACTTTTTCTGACTTCTCACACCTCATTCCCAGACACATACTCCTCAATCCAGAGCCTGTGACCTCTTAGCTGTATGGGAAACAAGACTCAGTTTTCTCTGGCTGTCCCCCAAGTTCTCTCTTCTCAGCTCCATCCACTAACTTTCCTACCTTACTTTAAATCCTCAAGTAAAACCTGACCTTCTATGTGAAGTCTTTCTTAATTCTGTTTAAATAACCTTTTATTTAACCTGTTGACAGCTTGTTTGGATTCATTCATTTGCTTGTTCTCTCTGCTTCTGCGCACTTTGAGGACAGTGATTGTCTTTATCTCTTTTTATATCTCAAGCACTAAATACAGTACCTGGAATATAAAAGGTTCTCAAATGTTTGGTTTGATAATTTTATATTGACTTAACAAATGGTCCATAGTGTATGGGATGCCAGTTCTGTAGTCAGGAAGAAACATCTCCCTTAGTTTAAATATGGCCTCTAATACTTCCAGGTGGGGATCCTGGGCAAGTCACTTTACCCTGTTTCTTTCAGTTTCTCCATTTGTAAAATGAGTAGAAGAAGGCAATTGCAACTGTTCCAGTATCTTTGCCAAAAAAAATCTCAAATGGGGTCATTAAGAGTCAAATGTCACTGAAACGTCTGAACAAAAAGAAATATTTATTCATTCATTGATGAACTGATTGGATCAGCCATCCTGGCTGGAGGTGTTTAGGGTCTTAAAAATGACAGTGGGTAAAACATGGAGGAATGATATCAAGAATACTCAAATGAGCATTACATGAGGAGGAAAAGAAGACAGAACATTTGAAAAAAAGAAAACATTTCAAAAGAATGAGATAAAAAGATTTAACAAGGTGCTATCATTGACAAACTAGAAAAATTGTGTTTAAGCAAAAATGGAATGTGCCAAGTAAGCAAGTCTCAGGTATAACCAACTCAGCGAAATAGAGACAGCCCAGAATGATTCAGGCCATTTCTCAGGTACCTTTTCCTTCTTGTGAAGGAATTCTGAGTCAATGTTCCTGAATGCTTCCCATTATTGTGGCCTGATTTATTTCTTATGTATACCTTAGTGTTCTCATCTGACCTTAGCAAGATCATATAACATTTGGGAATAAAGATGCAGCCCAGTAAGCCAGCACTTGATGCCAGGATAGAAAAGATCTCTACGACCACCATGGCTTTGCCCTTGGTGCTCTGGTAGGTGGGCAGGAAGGAGACCCACACACTACAGAACACCAGCATGCTGAAGGTGATGAACTTGGCTTCATTGAAGGTATCAGGGAGGCTCCTGACCAGGAAAGCTACTGTGAAGCTCCCTAAAGCTAGGAAGCCAATGTAGCCCAAGACACTGTAGAAACCAAGAACAGAACCCTCATTACATTCAAGGATGATTTGATTGGGTTGGGAATGTGTGTTTGTGTCTGGAAAGGGGGGTGAGATTCCCAACCAGATGCCACAAAGAATCACTTGGATCCCAGTACAAAGAAGTACAACACAGTTGGACACTCCAGGTTGCATCCAAATCTTTTTCCTGCTCCCTGGTATTGTAACTTTGAAGGCCAGAATGACCATGATAGTTTTTGCTAAGATGCAAGAAACAGCTACAGTGAAAACCACCCCAAATGTAGTTTGTCGAAGGAGGCAGGTGGCTGCAGTGGGACGGCCAATGAAGAGCAAGGAGCAGAGGAAACAGAATGTGAGGGAGATGAGGAGAGTGTAGCTGAGGGCCCTGTTGTTGGCTTTGACTATGGGGGTGTCCTGGAACTTCAGGAACACCCCAAGAATCAGAGCTGTCAGTAAAGAGAAGGAAATAGCCATAAAGGCTAGAGTCATTCCCAGAGGTTCTTTGATATTCAGAAAAGCAATGACTTTGGGGAGGCAGTAGTTTCTCTCCTTATTTGGATACTCATCTTCTGGGCACTTCTTACAAAGCTTCATATCTGTTGGGAACAAGAAGCATCTCATTGTTTTATATTGAATAACTTCTCCATATTCCCAGACCCATGAAACAGAGCCAATAGATCTGCTCAGTCCTTTTGTCTTCAGGGGGTGGGATGTACCCATCCAGCTATGGTTAGACAATAACAGTGGTGGTCACTGAAGCTGCTCAAGCCTTGTTGTATTGTGTCAATACCCTTTATAATTTTGAACACTTAGATCACATTATTTCTCTCTATTTATCTTTCCCAAATGAAGACAATTATTCCTCAGTCTATCTATGCCAGATTGCATGTGTGCTTAGTGCTACTTCCCCAACATTATTCATAATTGCTAATATTTATATAGCACCTAANATAGCCATCCCCATGCCATGGTGTTCAATACCTTAAAGAGACCAAGGACATGAGATCCCCACAGAAAGAAAACCAAATCAGTCCCTTTCTGTGCTGCATTCCTTGTTATGCTATCTGTAGTAGTCCCATGAATTGTTGTAACACCAGGGGTCCAATACCACTCAGTTGTTTTCAGTGGGGTTGGTAGCATAAGTTATTGCAGATACTTACTCATTTGATTGGAAATCTCCCCCTCTGGGCATGGAGAACAGTCAAAGCAACAGATGGGCTCTCCCTCTCTTGGGGTTTTCCTGAATCCAGGGCCACAGCTATTAGTGCACACAGCAAGGGGAA
>NW_025393317.1:0-3175 GCF_016433145.1 Gracilinanus agilis
CAATCTGCTGAACCTAACAATTTCTAAAAGCAGATGCATTCCTTCTCTCCTGTCAGGATCAAGGAAGAACTAACCTAAAATGGATGCACCATTCTGACACTTCCCTATACAGGACCTTATCCAGTAGCATATATTCTGGCTAACAAAAATGCAAGATGAATTCTTCACATGGTTCTCACTTTGGTTTCCAAATCCCAGTAAAGAGTTAATCTCTGTTTCCTTTTAGCTTGTAGTTTTTGGTTTCTTCCCTGGTCTTCAAGTGTATGACCAGAACTCTCTGAAATCCCAATTCTAGTGAAACCACAAAACTCCCAGAGCTGATACTCCAAGGCCTCTAAATCCTGAACTTGTATGTGTAGAGAAATTGGAGATGAATAGTATTGAATGAAGCTGTGAAAGTTTTAAAAATAGGAGTAAGGACAAACATAGAGGTTTCCAGTGATTGCTCTTTTAATAGGAGTAATTCCAGAATAAATACTCGTCTCCATTTCATTTAAATCAAGGACTCACATTTTCCTTTATTTTTGTTCCATGAAGCCATCCCTACTTCTGTTCTGGGTTCCAGACTAACAAAACAATCAATTATATATCAGATACACAATGACAATATCCAGTATGCAGCCAGGCTGAAAAGAATATTAAACCACTTGCAAAGCGAGTTTTCCTAGATGACCCTTTCTGGTCTTTAAACGGTGAGCTGCCTTCTGAAAAGAGGTTCCTCATACAGCCAGTATAGCTGTGCTCATTAATAAAGTTAATTACCTGTTTCTGAGCAATGTCATGAACTTACTTCTGCACCTGTATTTTCATAAAGGTACTTATGATTCTCTTAATACAGCATTATAGATAGGCTTACCATGTGCTCATGCTCCATTTTTTTTGTACATACCACTCTTCTCAATGAATTAAGGTTGAATATTATTGAACTAACAATTTCAAAAGATAAAACACCAAGAGTGAGATGTGATAGATTAACCAGTCTTTCACTTGGAATTCCAGGCTTGTAAACTTTAATCCCTACTCTTGCACCAGTGAATTATGTAATTGTGAGTAAATATTTTAACCTTTCCAATTTTTAGTGACATCATCTGTGTAATTGGCAAGCATATCCATGTTACCTATCAGATACTTTCATGAACTGGAATCTAAATGACTCCAATTCTATTCTTGGTTTATAATTTGGATGATGCTCCAGGAGAAGTTTATCTTCCCTAATGATTGAGGCAACTTAAAGATGCCGTGACAAGACGATTTAAGTGGTATCAAGAAGACCTGAGATCAAATTCTGCCACAGGAACTTCTTAGCTACATGATCCTGAACAAGCAACTTAATGTTTCTCACTCTGAGTATCCTCTTCTGTAAAATGAGGGTTTTACTAGCATTTGAGAGGCTTTCTGTGAGGAACAGTAAGAGTATTTTTATGAGACACATTAAAAACTTTAAAGCACTTGATAAGTATTAATTATTGTTGTTGCTATTTTTATTATAAATAATAATATAATAGTAATTTCTTGGTTGATAAAGGTATAAAGAAAGGCATAGTCAAGGTGAAAATCATTCACCTGTGGAAACTTATAGAGGTCAAGTATTGTCCCCATCTGGACAGAGAGAGCTGAGGTGACTCCTCCAATAACAACCACAGACTTGTCCTGCTTCCTGCAGCTGTAGTTAGGAATGAGCTGGCCTTGCCCAGACAGCCACTTCAAGGAGCTCTCCAAGGTTCTCTCATCACTGTGGTAGGTGTTGTAGAGATGGAATCCCAGGGAAATGTTGGGCAACAGATTGGGATCTCTGTTAATCTCCTCTACAGCAAACAGTAGAGCCAGGGCCTGCTGGTAATTTTTGTGGAGCCACCTATAGGGACGAGTTCCATAGAATATTAAGAAAGCCAGCAAAAAGAATACTTTTCAGGAGGAAGAATTCCCCAGTCACAAGAGTCAAAACTAAGGTCTCAACCAGTTTTTCAACTCATTTAATTAATAGTAAAAATAGCCCTGTCTATATGCCTCTTTCCTATATTCTTTCTTTCTTGTGATTCCCGAGATTGTGAGGACTATTGGCCTTAAGTTTTTATGTGATGCTTTTGCCTGAGTCGCACCCTCATTCCAACAATAGACATAGACAGTCCCATTCCACCTAGATCCTGTAGGACATCAGAATGCCCTTGAACCTAGAAGAACTATTGTATAACAGGAGAGAAAATAAATACACCAATAAATGTAATTCAAGGCGGTACAGGTGATATTGGCTTGATATCTAAGAAACTGGAGCAGAGGTTAGGTCCCATCCCCATGAAGAAATGAGGGAAGGCTTCATGGAGGGCATCTTGGTTCATGAAATGTGAGTATTATTTTGCCATATGAGTCTTTGGGGGAAGGGGTGATTCCAAGGGAAGGAAATGAATGATTGAAACCAGTTCACATAGATGTGAGAAGAGGAGGAAGTGCACGTTTGGGCTCCCAGTGTCTTAATTTGCTTCTGTCTCCTATATCTGATGAAAAATGAGGTTCAGGCTCAGATTTTCCTACCTCCTCACTTTTTTCCCTTCCTGCACTCATACTGAAAAGAATAGAAAACCAAAAAACAGGCCTTCAATCAAGAGTCCAATCATAAAGAAGAGTCCTCAGGTATTCATGGCAATGTTTTAAAATATATCCAGTATAGTAAGGAAGTATATAGAAAAGAAATATGAGAACTTTCATTCTTGTAGATGGGGCCGATCTCCCTGCCCAATTTTAGTACACTCAACACTGCTAAGTCTGCTCAGTGATATAAAAGGGACAGAGGGCACAAAACTTCAGAGTATTAACAGAATTCCAGGAGTCTTAGAGTCCATTTCCATTCTTAAGTATCAATATTAGGTCAGGAATGGGGATTCAAAACAATACAAGCCTGAACATGCTTAGGACTGGCATTTTTGGGTATGGGTATTTGCAGCTGAGTGAAGAGGAGGAAATAGAAGAAAACAGTTTTTCTATTTAACTCTGAAGGTCAGTGAAACATAAGGGAAACTGTGAAGGATGTAAAAGAATTAAGAGACAATAAGGGAGAGGAAATCTCTATTAAGTCATGCTGTATAAGACTGTCTTTTGCTCCATCACTAAAGATCTCTTTGTAATCATCACAAGAAAAAGGATGTCACACAGATAGAGAGGCACTTACTGATAAGGCTTA
>NW_025393318.1:0-7337 GCF_016433145.1 Gracilinanus agilis
AACTCATGTTAAGAATACCTAGCAAATTAAAGGACTTCTGTTCCTCCACCTCATGACTGTAGTCTTTGCTTTTGTATAAAACAGGCCATGTGAGCAAACACTTTCCAACTATTAAGAGGAATTCTCCTCAGGGAATGTCTTTCTCTCAATAGAAAGTTTAATCCATGAGGGATAGTGCAATGTAAGTTACAGTAGTAATTCCAGTCTACACTGGAGAAATGACTAAAGAACATGAACTTTGGAGTAATTATTTTATAGAATTATTTATTTATTTGTTACTTTAATAACAAATCTCCACATGAGTTTCCTGAAGTTACATGATCCACATTATCTCCCTGTTTAGATGACAAACAATTCAATCTGGGTTATACATGTATTATCATGCAAAACATATTCCCATTTTATTCATTATTGTAATAGAATAATCTTACAAAAACGAAACCTGAAAACATATGCCAAAATAAACAAGTGATAAATAAAAATGTTTCATCTGCATTCCTACACCTACTATTTTTTCTTTGGAGGTAAATAGCATTCATTTCCATAACTCTTGAGGGATCTTTTTAACCTGACACTGACACTGAAATTTCTTTTCTTTGTAGCAAAAGAAGCATGTTCTTTTGAATTGGTTCCATCTTTAGCATTTCATATCTGCATGTCCCTGAACAAATCACTTAACCCATCTCACGCTTAGCTTCCTCCATTGCCTTCAACTTTAACTTATCCCTTAGTATGAGAAAACAAACTTTATTTTGGTTCACCATTGAATTACTTATAAATGTCATTCCAACATCAAGATAGACTCAAACGACCAAAATCCCAGTCTGAATCAGGCCTTACCCACAAAGCCCTGAAAAATGAGCAGAACTCAGATGTTCCATGAGGAGAAGCCAGGAAGGCGTGTAAGTAAACTACAATGATTTTGCAGAGATGTCACAAAATTCCTTCCTATCCATGGCAGCCCTGATCAAAAGTTTTGGGGTATTGGGTTATATGGGTGTATACTTAGAAATTCTATATTAGTATCAATATTGGGCAACATTCCGATGTGAAGTAGAGGTGAGAAAATTCTCTTCTATCCTTTATTTACACAAGTGGGAAACTATGGGTGTGGAGCATTGTGTACATCTCCAAAATATTAATTTGGGGATTTACTTTTGTTATACTGTATTTTTTTTCTCTTTTCTTTTTCATACTTTGTTACAAAAGTAGGCTGCTGGCTAACAGATGTCAGGGAATATATTTGGAATTACAAATTATGGACAATATAATCCAAAAAAGAATTACTAAAAATTAAATTTTAGAAAAAGAAATTTCTTATTTTCTTGAGGGGCTCATTATGCATATTCATTAATTACTATCAACAACTCTTTTTCAATACTCATTGGAATTGTTTCTGCTTCAGTCTTAAAATTTTACTCTTTTTTTTTAAAAACCTTAACTTCTGTTTTTTGGCTCATAGGTGGAAGTGTGGTAAGGGTGGGCAATGGGGATCAAGTGACTTGCCCAGGGTCACACACCTGGGAAAAATTTTTACTCTTAAAAGATTTTTATTTGTTATGTAAGAAGGAAAAGGCAAACTCACACCAGTATTGTTGCTAAGAAGACATCCAAAAGACAATTACAAAGCGTCAGACATGGCAGAAATGATTGAATAACAAAAACATCTTACAGAACTAGAGAGTAGCTAGATGGTGCATTGGATAGAGTACAGAGCCTGGAGTTAGAAAGATCTGAGATCAAACCTGGCCTCAGACAATTTACTAGTTGTGTGACCCGGGCAAGAGAACTCAATGCAGACCACCAGCATGTTGGTTGGCCCTCCTACAGCAAATTCATAGTAAAACACATAGAAGAGTCAGATCTCCATTGGACTGAGTGGATGTTCAGCACTGTAGTGACTTTACTGGATGGGTCTGGATCCATTGTGTTTGCAAAATGCACACATATTCAGGTCATAGCACTATTGGGACAGTGTATTTAACTCAATAACTGATGTCTCCTGATGATCAGAGACTTGATATTTTAGGTTCTGGCTCAGAGGACACATTGAATTCCTCAGTGTGAAACTGCCTGAAAAGAGAAGGTGGCTGATATCCCCCTGTGTGTGTAGTAGACAAAAGGAAGGCTTGGAATCAAGAA
Source organism: Gracilinanus agilis (assembly GCF_016433145.1). NCBI lineage: Eukaryota > Metazoa > Chordata > Mammalia > Didelphimorphia > Didelphidae > Gracilinanus > Gracilinanus agilis. The sequence goes on from NW_025393318.1 coordinate 2,143, forward strand.
TACCTGGGTTCACACATTCCCTATGACACATTCTGATTTGGTGACCTTTGGAAGTTAGTCAAAACATCAGGCTCTCCCAGGGTGCTCTCTTTATGTTGCAACCTGGCTGATGGGCTGCATGTACAGAAAGATTATTTTTATTAAGAACTTTCTATGTTTAGGAAATCCTAAATTTTAATAGAAAAGATGACATGGACTAGGTTCCCCCCTCAGACACTTCCTAGCTGTGTGACCCTGGACAAGTCATTTGAACTCCTTGATTCTCTGTTTCTTGATCTATCAAATGCACATTATATTTGTATCACTTACCTTACAGGGTTTGTCAAGGTCAAATGAGGTAATATCTGTAGAGCTAGATATCTATCAATCATTATTGACAAAGACAGGGTTACTAATCATCCAATTCTAATACTATTTTATGCTTAATGTTCAACACACGGAGCCCATGGGACATCATATAATACATATGAGTCCTTGAGTGCAGCCAGACTCAGCTAAGAATAAAGAAGGACTCACTCACACAAAAGAAAAGCAACCTGCCAAGAGACCTTCGGCTTCTTTTTCTGATTTTCTAGAGAGGGGGTCACTTTGAGTAGAAGAGAATTGAGAGTTTGATGTTATTTTCTGGGCTAAAAGGAGAGTTAAGAATCTGATCAAACAGGTGTTGGCTCACATTGGGATTTCTACTGACCTCAGTCACAATGGTGGAGAGGAAATCACTCTTGTCATAGGCCCATCCATCCAGGCAGTCCTCAGTGGCCAGACTTGCTTCCTCTGTGACATTTGCATTCAGGAGCTGCCACTGAGGCTCAGTGAACCTGAGGCACCTCTCTGGCTTCCCAGCCTTATCCATGGGAATGGACACTCTGAGCAGGTCCCCATGCCTTCCACCTCTTGATAAAAGATACTCAGCACTTGTCTGGTTCTGGAGCCGGCAATGGTGCTGTGGTATCCCTTCTGTGAAGTGCCTTAAGTAAAGGTGACAGACATAAAGCATCCCAGGAATGCTCATCAGTGCAGTTAGCAGCACCTGGAAATGCCCCATTCCCCCAATCGTTCTAAGTAAGTCTGAGAAGCTCATCCTGACTCTTCTCAGTCACTGGCAGAAGTGACTTCTTTGCACACAATGTTTAGCTTTGGTGTCTTGAACTGAACACCTCTTACCCTAGTCAAGTTATAGTAAGCAGCCCTTGGGCATTTGGCCTGACTTTACTGCAGTCACATTTCATTTATCTAACTACGCCCCTAGTAAATTTTTTTTTGTTTTTGTTTTTTTAAACCCTTGTACTTAGGTGTATTGTCTCATAGGTGGAAGATTGGTAAGGGTGGGCAATGGGGGTCAAGTGATTTGCCCAGGGTCACACAGCTGGGAAGTGGCTGAGGCTGAGTTTGAACCTAGGACCTCCCGTCTCTAGGCCTGGCTCTCACTCCACTGAGCTACCCAGCTGCCCCCCTAGCAAATTTTTAAAATCACTTTTTTTATTTATTCCTCTCTCTTCTTCTTACATTTCCTTCATTTCCAAATATAGCTTACCTCTCACACCAAATCACAAAGCTATCCATTATTAAAAAAGTAGAAAACAATTGTTTTCCTCACCCTCCTTCCTTCTCTACCCAAGTTAACACTTTACTATGTTCACTGCATTAGATATATTTATACATATAATGTATGTACACACCCATCCGTAACTGGTTGGATCTTAGCATCGTGAGGGGATTTACCAGTTTATCCTATGACTACACAGGGCTTCTCTGTAAGTTCCCCAACCCACCACAATAAAATCTCCTTATTCTCAAGCTAATTCTCATTATGGAGAGATTTTCTCTCAGGATAATATACCACCCTTCTATCGGCAGGATTGAGTATGTTGATACCAGAAATTAAGCCAAGTTCTGACAAATATCAGTTTTTTCTCTTTGTTGAGTTATTAACAGAGCCATCAAACAGTCCCTCTGTGCTAGACACAAAACGAAGACACTTTCTATGAACTATAGGAAAGACCAAGCATTAAGTTCACTAGTAAAATATACCTATTATTCAGCGGCTCTGCGATCTCAAGCCTGTGGGTATTTTGCCCAACAGAGTGGATCACAATCTATCCATTAAAGTCACCAGCATGTCCACATACTCCAAGATCAATGTGAACTGTAGTTTTGTCCATGTGTGCCTAAGAAAAAAGAGAACTTCTCAATGTTGGGCATTTTTGTAAAGTTCTTCGAGACTGTAATGATCAGAGTGACTTATGGAGTGGTTCAGTGGAATGTCTCTTGACTCCTCAGTCAGAGGACCTTGGTGGAAATCATAGCTCTTAAACGTACTAGCTCTGTGGTTTTTGGCAAGGTTACTTAGCCTCTCTCAGCCTCAATTTCCATATTTTTATAATGTGGTATAAATTTGACTACATAGCCTCTAATGTCCCTTCCAGTCCTAACCTACAACCTGAAGCCTATTATGCCATCTTAATGAACAGAACCAAGTTCAATCCATTAGTGATTTGCCTAAGATACAAATATTCATGAGTAAGGACTACATAGGTTATTTAGGCAACTGATTATATCATAGTTGGGGCAATAGACATCCTTCATGTCCATTGGGGACCTTTCTGTCATTTCACTTGTTCAAGAGTGCATCTTTTAAGTCTCAAACCATGAAAAAAGAAGAAACTCATATTCATGTGATCAACTGAGACTGATTCCCTAGGAGGCAAATGCTAGGCACCAGGCACCATATTACTCCTCTAATGACCAGGGACAGAGAATCAGCCTGAAACAAGGTTGGGAATGAACTGGACCTTGAATGAAGTCTTAGATTTTTCAGCTAGAAAGATAGGAAGACCTAGGCCAGGAGCAAGCTAAACTCTTCTTCTTGGAGAGACATCTATTGAGTAGTAAGACCTCAGTAAGAATTCTAAGCCCTGAAAAGGAGAAAGCTGAGCTCAATACTTACTCTGTTTGGCAACAATTTCCTCTATGTGGGTCTCCCAGAGGTGTTATAGAGAAGAGACCCTTGTGCATATATGAGAAGTATTAGATGCCTTCTCAGGTCCTTTTGAGCTCAGAGATACTGTGATTCACCATATATCATCATGAAAGTCAATGAATTCATACTAAAAAAAGTCTTGGCTACTGACATGACAGGATATTAGAATTTAATTACTGTNCCATAAGGAAGAGCACTAAATCCAGGAAAGGAAGACAGACAGTCTGAAAGCCAGAAAGGAGGCTTTGTGCCTAAATAGTTTGTGGCTGTGCCTTTCATATAATCAACTTATCCCCCAAAATCTTAAAACAGGAATCAATGAGCTATATAACATACTTAGTAAAAATCTCTAGTGGGTCTGACCCTATAGGAGAAGACACTGAAGCAATGCTATTTTGGGACATGATGGGATTCAAAGAACACTAACATTTTCATGCAAATCTGATGCTTTATATCAATTGCTATTTTCTTCCTTGTTCTTGCACGATCAGACTCAACATTAATCCAAAGGAGACATCACAAAATTCCAATAAGATTCTGGCAATATGGTGGCTTAAACAGAACAAATCTTTAGACTTTCGCACCCTTTCACACTCAGATAGAAAACAAAGCATGTTGATAGGAAAGAAAACCAAATCTAAGAACAGGACAGAGCAGGAGAACCTTACTGATAGACAGTGCAAGAGGTATGCTTAGGAAAAGGCTTGATTTCTTGAAGTGTTAAGTCTGAGAGTATAGAAGGGGAATCCCATGATCCCTCACCCATGGGCTATGCAGTTTCTAGCAACCCCTGAAATCTCCAGGTGAGTAAACATAGGAGCCCAGAAAGAGGGCCTTGCTAGTGCCTGACTCAAGGAGTTGAACACAGACACTAAGGAGGTGGCTGGGGGGAGAATGGCAAAAAATACAGAAAATAACTCAGAAGATAGTTGAAGTCTTGGTTGGAGAAATGTGATGGAACAGCTTTGATCAGAGCATCAGGGTTTCAATTTCCAAAGAAAGATCCTCAGGAAGCCCTCAGGATTTGGATCTGAGCTGGGATGTCCACCTCCTCTATCCTACTAGTCCTTCGTTGAAGACCTCTCCTCTCTTTCCTCCTTCCAAAGAATCTCCCAGAATCCTCTCTGGTTGCAACAGCCAGCAACTGTCATCAACTGTCCCATCCCCCTTGCACAAACCCCATCATTACAGGTATCACCTCACACCTACCAGATTGGCTAAAATCACAGCATTGGAGAGTAATGAATGTTGGAGGGGATGTTGCAAAATTGGGACCCTTAATGCACTGCTGGTGGAGTTGTGAACTGATCCAGCCATTCTGAATGGCAATTTGGAACTATGCCAAAAGAACGCTAAAAGTTTGCCTGCCCTTTGATCCAACCATACCATTGCTGGGTTTGAACCCCAAAGAGATNGGATAAGAGATGATCACAGCATCTTAGTACTGGAACAAGATACCATCTACAAGATTCCAGATACACTACCTAAAGAGGTCTGGGCCAGCAGTTCCTCAGATGTGGGTAGGATCCTATCTGCTAAGCCACTGAAAATCAAAGTGAAAGGAGGAATGCCACCACCTAGGATTCCTCTGTTCAAATTAAGCAAAGAAGCTGTGGTTGGAATAAAACCAGTCATCCAAAGCTTATTAGGGATATTGGCATATGGATTCTCAGAATTTAATACTTCTCTTTTGCCCATAAAAAAGGCAAAGTTAGATGCTGAAGGGAACACCCAGTGGAGAATGGTACAAGATCTATGGGCAATAAATTCTTACATGTAACAAATCCATGTTATAGTTCCAAGCCCATCCCAAATAATTGCAGAAATTCTACCAAACGCAAAATGGTATACCTTCATTGATCTCACGAGTGCATACTTCAGTGTCCCTTTCCACAAGGACAGCCAAAAACTCTTTGCATTCTCATGGGAGGGCAAGACATTTGTATGGAGTCATTTGCCCCAGGGGTTCCTAAATAGTGGGAACATATTTTGACAAATATTACAAAAAGATCTTGAATCAATTTCTTTTACTGCCAGCAAACTGCTGTATTATGTAGATGACATCCTACTAATGTCACCAACTGGAGATATCTGTCAAAGAGACAGCATACACTTAATACAAGAACTGTATAGGAGAGGCGATAAAATATGCAAAAATAAGATCCAGTGTGTTAGAGATAAGATCGAGTTTTTGGGATTCATATTGCAGGATGGT
>NW_025393319.1:0-10645 GCF_016433145.1 Gracilinanus agilis
GTCCTATTCCTTTCTCTCCTTCCCATGGGCCCCAGACACATAGACGCACACGCCTAAGGTCCTTCCAGCCGAGGGTGTCTCCCCTCTCCCCACCCACTTCAGGCGCTGGGCAATTTGGGGAGCAGAGAGGGCGCTGTAAAGTACAACAGTAGCCTCCTAACCGAGCCTCCGCCTCCGCAGCCTCCACCCTCAAATTCAGCGTTCTGACGCTGCCAGATTAATCTCTAAGCATACATGAATCACGTCACTAGCTTAGATAATGCCGGAGGCTAAAGACTCTGGCAGATAAAACATTGGCGCTGGAAGGGACCTTAGAGGCCATTTGGTCCATCCCTTCATTTTACGAGCTGCAGAAACTGAGGCCAGGAAAGGGAGGGCCACTTTTTCACGGTGACCTCAAAAATAGGTGGCCGAACTCGGATTGGAGCCCCTACTCTCTCCCGACTCCTAGATGACTCCCCACTGACAAGACTTGGTAGAAATTCCATTTATGGCCCTCCTCAATCGAATTTCAATTCAACAGTCCAGCTTTATCTCATACCACTCCCTTTCCTGAACTCTGAGACGACTGGGTCCCCCGGTGTCATCTCGTCCTCTCCAAGTCCCTGCGCCCCAGTGGAATCCCCTCTAGCCCACCCCTATCTGCTCCAATCCTTCCCTTCCCGTAAACCCCGTCTCTGATCCCCCACTCCTCCCTAGCAAGAAAGCCTTCCCAGACTCCCCAGGTGAAAGCGATCTCTTCCCTTCTCACATTTTCCACTCCTCAGGATTCTCCTTTGCACTTACCTCACTGTTCCCGTATCAGAGCTATTTGTGTATAAGCCCTTCCCTGAATTAGAAGCATTATGGTGGAGTGAACAGAACACTGAATTTGGAGTTTGCCCCTTGGCTTTTGTGGCAGATTACTGTGGGATTGTGGGCAAATCCCTTCCCCTCTCTAGGTCTCAGTTTTCTCATTACTGCTCTCCATCAGACAATAGGGCCTTATGTAGTATCTATCTTTGTAACTCCAGGAGCACAGAGGCACTTAATAAATGTTTATATAGTAGCTGGTGGGGTGTAAGTTGATCAGGTTTTACCATTTACTTTATTTATTTATTTTGCATTTAATTTTAATCTTTTTCTCAATTGCATATAAACAAAAATTAACTTTTTTTTTTTTTAAAGCTCAGTTCCATGGTCTCTCCCTCACTCCCTCTCTTTCCCAGGATCCTATTTAGGGGCAGCTAGGTGGCCCAGTGGATAGAGAGTTGAGCTGGGAATCCAGTCGATCTGGCTTCATATACTTACTGACTGTGTGACCTTAGATAAGTTATTTAACTTCTTTGCCTCAGTTCCCTCAACTATAAAATGGGGATAATAATAGCACCTGTCTCCCATGGTTGTTGTGAGGATAAAAGGGGAAAAAATGTATAAAACACTTAACATGGTACCTGGAACATAATAGGTGCTATATAAAAGCAAGTTGTCATGATTGACTTCCAATTGCTCATTGGATGAAATTATAGAAAAAAAGAGGCAGGTAACTGAGAAAACCAAGTGTTAAAGTCTGAAAAGAAGCTCAAGAACCCATCTACACAACTGTAGGCTCTCTTCAACCAGGGGCACACTCTCCCATCTGCACAAATTCAGCTCTTGGAAAGAACGGGCTCAGTCTTTTTTTTTTTTTTTTTTAATTTCTTTAGAATATTTTCCCATGGTTACATTGGGCTCAGTCTTAAAGCTACTGAGACCCACATGTAGGGAATGCATCCTTCTAGACAGGAGAGTCCATGAAAGAATCCCCACCAAATTCACTGCAGAGAGTGGCATCACAGGTGAACAAATTGCTCCTTGGCTCCATTGGCTTAGATCCTTGTAGACCATGACATCTCAACAGACCAGTCTATCTGTTCCTGGGCTCAGTCAAACATATCACTCCTGAAGGCTGGTTCCTCAATGGATTTATTGCTTGCTCCTGGTTCCAAAGTTCTCTTAACAATTTGATTTGTCGAGGAGACAACTTATACCTTTTCTAACTAACCTGGTAGCAAGCAGGTCTATTCTATCTTCATATACTTATTCATCTAAGATTAGGAAAGAAGAAACACAACAAAAACAGAAGCCATATATTTAGGGACACATGTTAGGTAGCCTGAGAACATAAGGCTACCCCTTCTTTCTACAGAGGTCCATAGCAGTTCTTACTCACTGGAAAGCTGCCAGGAAGAAAAAATAGGAGATCATTAGATTATACCTTTTTTTGTAAGTACCCTCAGTTCTGATGAAATCTCTCCATTATCAGTTCTTCCATCTTCTCAACCAACCTATAGACTTTTCAACATAACCCAAACAAGCTTCTAGAGTTGGGTTGGCAGGAAGTAGGAGTTATTGTTTATAATCCATGTAACCAAAGGCAAATCTTTCCATAGTTGAAGGAGTAAGGGAGAAAGTCAGAGAAATGTGGATCATTTTTTATGATATGATGCCAAATGAAGTTAGCAGAATCAGGAAGAAAAATGCAATGATCACCATATTAATGGAAAAGAAAATAACACTAAAAAGGAAGTCTAGCCCTAATAAATTATCGATGCCTGTCCTGATTCCAGAGAACAGACAATGAAACAAACCTCCTTTCTAGTATGTTACATAACAGCCCAATCAAACTCAAAACTCTAGAGTGGGGCCAGAACCAGATTAAAATATAATTTGGGAAATGTTGAATAAAATAAATAAAAATGCAATATAATACAGATAATGTAAATTTGTGGTTTTCTAAGTCAATATGTGGCTCACCGGAATCAGTTTCTGTTTCAGTTTGACACCACTGTTGTAAACAGTTGTTATAAACATGGAGGATACCATGTCAATTAGTTGTACTTAACTGTTTCCATGTTAAAAGAGAAATTTCAAAGGGAGTGTATCTAGGGCTATATCCAGAAATGACAAACGCCATCAAGGAAAAAAAAGTTCTATTTTGATGTCTCATCTTGGCCTGGAGGTGACCTCAAGTTCTCAAAGGTTATATGAATGAGGTGTAAATTCTGACAAGTTCTATCTACCATGTTGGAAAAAAAGATGGGGCTGACTTTTCTTCCAGGAACAGCCTACCTAAGAATAGAGTTTCATTACTAGTAGGCTGGCCATCTGATAATAAATCCTTTGGCCATGGCAACCCAAAACTTACTTAAAAATGTAAAAATAATTTTAGAAAATGTTGCTCATTTGTTATATCCTTGCATATATGATTCTTATTATTTTAGAGTCACCTTCTCCTAACCATAATGTAAGACTCTTCCCCTCCTGCTCTCCTCCTGGGGGGTGAAGTTATTTAGGGTCCTCCCCACTCCTAGGCACAGGCTGGGCCACTGGGCATTAGGCTTATCAGTGTGTTATAGAGTAGGGAGAGAATGTACTCTTTGTGATTTGGGAAGCCCAATGATAGAGAGAAAGCAAGACTCTAAATCAGTGATTCCCAAATTGGATGCCACTGCCCCCTGGTGGGTGCTGCATCAATCAAGGGAAGCAGTGATGGCCACAGGGGCATTTATCTTTCCTATTAATTGGTATTAAAATTTTTAAAAATTAATTTCTAGGGGCATTAAGTAATATTTTTTCTGGAAAGGGGGCGATAGGCCAAAAAAGTTTGGGGACCACTGCCCTAAATTAAGAAGTCAAAGGATTTAAATTCAGTCTCATCTGATTCCTAATAACACTGTGAGTACAACAAATACATAGGGGCAAAAAGGATAGAGCATTGGCCTGAAGTCAGGAAGACCTGAATTAAAATTCAGTTTCAGACACTTACTAGCTGTGTGCCCTGGGCTTAACCCAGTGTGCCTCAGTTTCCTCATCTGTAAAATGATCTGGAGAAGGAAATGGCAAGCCAATCCACTATCCTTGCCAAGGAAACCCCAAATGGGGTCACAAAGAGTTGGGTATGACTCAACAACACACAGATTGGGAACATGAATGGAAAATAGGTTGGATTGGAATCAGGAGACCTGACTTCTAGCTGTGTAGTAAGAGGTAAGTCACTTCATCTCAGAGTCTCAGTTTCTTTATTTGTAAAATGAGAGTGATAACATCCAAAGGATGTGAGAAAAGTTTTGGAAGTTTAAAAAAAACTGTCAATTATTATTCTCTGAGTCTCCATTTCCTCCTCTATAGATAACTATTGTTGTTGTTGTTCAATTCTGTTCAGCTCTTTGTGATTTTGTATACTATACCATGCCAACGCTGTCCAAGAGATTTTCTTGACAAAAATACTGGAGTAGTGTGCCATTTCCTTATCCAGTGGATTAAGGCAAACAGAAGTTGTGACTTGCCCTGGTTCACATAGCCTATATAAGTAGATATATACTTTAGGAGATCAACTGACAAATATTTAATAAAGGTCTACTATGTGCTATGCACTGGAGCTATCAAGAAAAGCAAAAAACAATGCTTCTTCTCAAGGAGCTCAGACAATAGGCAAACAGCTATGTACAAAAAAGTTCTAATGCAGGATAAATGGGAAATAATCAAAGCACTGGGAAGTTTTGTGTTGTTTTTTAAACCCTTACCTTCTCTCTTAGACTCACACTAAGCGCCCCTTCCAAGAGAGAAGAGCAATAAAGGGTGGGCAAATGGGTTTAAGCGACTTGCCCTGGGTCACACAGGCAGTAAGTGTCTGTAAAATAGGAGTGAAAACATTACAAGGCTGTGAAAAGGGGGTTTTGTAAATCTTAAAAGAATATGGAAATTATTATTCTCCTGGATGTGTAAAGCAGTGTGCAAACTTTAAAGCTGCTTTAGGAATGGCGGTGATGATGGCGACGCTGTAAAATAAGGGCAGCGGACAAGATGGTCTCTAGCAGTTTGAAATCGTATAAAAAACGCTGTTTCTTGATCTGTGAAATGGGTACAGTCACTGCCTTCGCTCATGGGGCCACTGAAGAGGTCAGGATATGAATGAGAGCCGGTACTATTTCACCTCCTGCCCCGCCAGGCCCCTATCCCCAAAACCCCTCTTTCAAGGATGCCCCAGGAACACAGGTATCTCAGCCGAAATTCAGACCTCTCCAACCGCTCTCGCTCTCTCTGGGAACGTGCGCTGCAAGAAGCCGAATCTGCACATGGCCGGCAGGGGACGCTGCAGCCTCGGCCCGAGCCTCCGTCTCCTCTTGGTGCTCCCACCTTTATTATTCCCTGACTGTCCCCGCTCGCGAGCCAGAACTTCCGGCGAGGGCGGAACCTCAGTGTCACAGAGTGCGAGACGCGGGCGGCCGAGCGCGCCGAGAGACACCGGCGTCCTCGGCAACTTCCGGCCGTGGAGGCGGCTGGGGGAAAATGGAGACGATTTTGGAACAGCAACGGCGCTACCATGAAGAAAAGGAGCGGCTCATGGACGTTATGGCCAAGGAAATGCTCATTAAGAAGTCCACGGTAAGCGGCCGGAAAGAGGACGACTGCGCGAGGGAGGGGAGAAAGAGAAAAAAAAAAGCGGCCACATCCGGGATCCTGCCCCTCCTCCTCCTTGGGGCCCCTGCCAGACCCCAGGATTCCCTCCTCTCGGCTATCTTCCGGGACCCCCACGTTCACTTCGGGGATGTACATCCAGCGGAGGTGGGCGTGAGGAGGCTTCGCGGGCGGGACTGTGCCCACACTAATCTGGGGGTAGAGTAGGTCTGTGGCCGGGAGGAAGGGAAATGTGGAGGGTCCCTGGGAGGTTGAAGCTGACCGAGTCTGTGTCTGTCCCCTTCAGCTCCGGGACCAGATCAATTCGGACCATCGCACGCGGGCTATGCAGGACGTGAGTGCTGGGATGGGGCGGGTCCAAAAGCTGTTAAGAGTGTAAGGCTCTTGAGGGCAGGCACCGTCATTCCGTTTGTATCCCCAATTATCCTTGTACCCTGTTCATACTTAGCTGTTAGCATTTGGTCTTCCCTATGAGACTGTGAGCGTCTTAGAGCAGCGATTGGTTTGGTTTTTTCTTTTTTAAAAATATTTCCCACTCGCCTTAGAATCAGTACTGTATCAATAATGTAACGGTTCCGAGGCAGAAGAGTGGTAAGGGCTAGGTAATGGGAGTTCACTAACTTGTCCAGTATCATATAGTTAGGAAGTATCCAAGGCTAGATTGAACTCAGGACCTCCCATCTGTAGGCCGGGTTCTCAAACTATTGAGCCACTTAGTTGCTCCCTTGTTTTTTTCTTTCTTAAGATTCTTAGTCTTTTGTCCAAGGTTTGCTGCAGTTTTGGGGGGTGGAAACTTTAATAAATTTTTATTGACTGACTGACATAGTAAGCTTAATTAATGCTTATTTGATTTTGCCAGAGGCAGAGAAGCAGAGGCATTGGGCTGTAGTGCTCAGGCCATGGTGCTCTGTCCATCAGTCAGCAAGTGTTTTTCCTATGGGCCAGGTGCAGTGCTAAGCACTAGGAACACAAACCAGGGGAAAAGATTAGGTAGTCCCTATTGCCCTCTAGGAGTTCACATTAGTTCGTTTCAACTCTAACCCTTAACTACCTCCTCTTTGCAAAGACCCAGTATTTAATTTTGGAGGCAGCTACCAGGGAAGGAAGAGATTAGAATCTCAGAAGGAATGGACAGGAGAGCTTGAATCTAGTCCCCTACCTGATCTTGACTTCTCTCTGGTCCTCTATGCCCTTTTGGACTACCTAAGTCCCTCATGTAATAATGTCTTTTCCACAGCTTATAGACAGGGAAATAGGAATGCTGAATTTGAATCCTAACTCTTGCTTTGAGTCAGGAAGACTTAGGTTACTTTAGATAAGCCTTAGATACATCTTGAGTAGCTTTGGACAAGTCACTTTACCACTTTCAGTCTCAGTTTACTCATCTATAAAATAGGGATAATATTAGCACCTACCTCCCAAAGTTATTGTGTGTGAGGTAAAAATGAGATGATGCTTGTGAAGAGTTTTGTAGACCTTAAAACTATATAAATGCCAATGATTATTAGTTTTTCACATAATCTTTGGTGTTCTGTTTTCTAAAACACCTATAATCCTATTTTCACACGATTGGGTAAAGCACTTTATAGCCTTTGAATTATTGTAGTAATGTAAGTTGTAGTAATGACTGTAAACCAGCAATGTAGAAATGTTTTACATAACTTCATATATATAATGGTATTGTATTTTTTGCCTGCTCAGTGGTGGAGAAAGGAGAGAGAGAGAATTCAGAACTGAAAAGAAAAATTTTTTTACTATTACCAGCACCATTGATGCTACTTCTGGCCTGTACTCCCTCTGTCCTGTGTGGTGACAAGGAATTGCTTTATGTTGATGAGGGGTTTGTTTTTTTTTTTTGCCTTTTAGAGGTATATGGAAGTCAGTGGAAACCTGAGAGATTTGTATGATGACAAGGATGGGTAAGTGGCAGTTCTGGGTAGCACTGGGTCATGTGTGGGTTCTTCTGGGAATTTTTCCAGTGCCTGTCATTCTGTTGACTCTGATCTTATTTGTTTTTTGATCCTTCTTGGAATTTCAGATTAAGAAAGGAGGAGCTCAGTGCTATTTCAGGACCAAATGAATTTGCAGAATTCTATAATAGACTGAAACAGATAAAAGAATTCCACCGGAAGCACCCAAATGAGGTAAGCTCTAAGGGTTGTTGATGAACTTTTTGAGTGAGCCAAGGATTACTACAGGAGGAAGCAGTAGGGAGGAGAGACATTACTGCTCTTTGGTTTATTTTTACTTGTCTGTACCTTAAGAGTTGCTTTAATGACCTTTAATACATGAGCAAGTGGCAGTATTTTTATCATTGTAAAATAGACTTTGGCAACTGTTATCTCCATCTTTCCTAGTTTTCTTTAATACCCTTTCCTATAAAAGCATGTTATGCATGACTCTAGAGATTATTTATTCTTTTATGATAAATAGACATTTTGGCATGGTGGCACAGTAGATAGAGTACTAGACTTAGAGTGAGAAGAAGACCTAGGTTCAAATCCTGCCTCTGATACTAGCTGTTTGACCACAGATATTCAACCTCCCGTGGTTGTCATATGTATTTTACAAGCTTTAAAATATTGCATGAATGTCAATTATATGACTAGTATGATATGTAGCTATGTAATTGATTACACTATTTGTTGAGTGCATGTTGTCTGGAAGAAATGAAAGAAGTCTAAGGCTTGGTTTTTGCCTTGAATGTCTGACTATCCCATCAGAGAGACATATTTAAGGACCAGATAATATATAGCCATGGTGTAGTGGAAAGTGTTGACTTAGGCTCAGGACTTTCCCCTATACCCAGGAGAACTGGGTTTTAGTTAAATTCTGGTACTAATAAGCTGTATGACTTTGAGCAAGTTATTATTTTGTGTCTCTGAATTTGCAAAAAGAAATGGTTGGATTGAATGACCACTAAGATCCCTCCAGCCCTGACCTTCCATGATTCTGAGTGACATAGGCAATAAGTGCTAAATTAATTTAAAGGAAAGAAAGTGGGGGGAAGGGGTGAAGAAGGGATAAGCTTTCTTTGAGAGTGGGGATTTGAACTTGATCTTCAAAAATGGTTAGGTAGAGAAGTGGGAAGAGAATTCCAGGGTCAGGGAGTGCCATGAGAAAAGGTACAGAAGGAAGAATAAACAAGATGTGCTTGAGGAACAAGGAGTAAAGCAGCCTTGAATGGAAGGTCATGCTGGATTTTAGCAGGAGATGAGGAAAGGTAATTTGAGATTAGGCTATAATACCTTGATTTTCAGACTTTAGGATTTAGGTTTATCTTGTTGGAAGTGGAGAATCAGCAGAGGCTTTTTAGGAAGCTTGTTAAATGAAAGAAACAAAGAAGAAAAAGATAATCTGCCAGGGGTATACAGGCTGAATTGGAGGCAGGGACCAATAAGGCAGTTAAAGTCATCTAGGTATAAGGTTATATGGGCTTGGTCCAAGGTGGTGCCAGTGGAAATAGGAAACCAAGGAGATAGCAAAGGTGAAAAGCATAGTGAAGACACTATAGCTAAGGAAGTGCATCTGTCAAGTAAATTTGTACTTAGTATTCTGAGTTTTCTTGGTTTTGGTCATAATCAGAAGAACAGAAAAATAATTGATAAACATTTAACTTGGTGCCAAACACTAAGTTTTGAGAATACCAAAAGAAAAGCAAGCAAGGAAAATCAATGAAAAGCTTTCAAAAAGAGGCAGCTAGGTAATACAGTGGATAGAGTGCCATGCCTAGACATGGGAGGACCTGGATTCAAATTTGGCCTTAGATACTTACTAGCTGTATCACCCATGACATGTCATTTGATCCCAATTGCCTACCCCTTACCACTCTTATTTTGGAACAGATACTTTATATCCATTCCAAGATAGAAAGCAAAGGTTTTAAAAGAAAAAGAGCTCACATTTCTAATGAGGGGAGAAAATATGTATGTGGGAAGATTCAACAGTTTGAGGCTTTTAATAGTCTTCAGCCTATAGCTTCAGGCCATGCTCAGGGGTCCTTTGATTGAATCCTTGTCCTAAGGGTTTGGAGAGCATAGGGGCAAGGCAGAAAGTGAGGGCTAGTTAGGATAGGAATAAAAAGAAAGGCTCAGTTATCCCTCAGGCCCCTTGTTATACTGTATTAAGGTCTAGGACAATATTGGAAGCTATGCTACATATAATGCCCAATTCCGGACTTGGCCCTACTTATGAGACAATGTTACTCTTGTTCAGAGGAAATGGAGAATCCATCTGGATTTTGTGCTTTCTCTTCTCAGATTTGTGTGCCAATGTCAGTGGAATTTGAGGAGCTCCTGAAAGCCAGAGAAAATCCTAGTGAAGAAGCACAAAGTAAGTGGGGTATCACATTCCATATTAGGAAAAATACAGTAAATGCTCAACCAGTTTGTGTGTGATTGCAGCTGCCTCCCTCAACTCTTAAACAAGAGTCTCCCAGTGAAAATGTGTGTCAATTCCCTCAGACTATCTCCTGAGATGAAATCTTGACTTGATTTATTGCGTGTTGAACATCACTTAGGAAGTGATTTGGTTTCAGTTTGTGTAATCACTTGAATCAAGTTAGAACTCTGTGGAGTTGGAAGTTGCTGCCTGGAGCTCACTTAGCTTAGGTGGCTTGATAAGCTTTTTTGGCATGTTGTGGTTAGCTTGCTTCAGAAGCAACAGGGGACAGCTTTGTGAATGGGCTTCAGTGTTGAGTGAAGAAGCAAACAGACTAAATGACTAGGCTGACAAGGGAGGTTTTATGTAAGAGAATGTTTTTGAATTTATTTGGGGCAACTATTCTCTGTGATTCCCTCAGACTTGGTGGAGTTCACCGATGAAGAAGGATATGGCCGTTACCTGGATCTTCATGACTGTTACCTTAAGTACATCAACCTAAAAGCATCTGAGGTAAAGTATTAGACAAATTTTGATTCCCAGAAGTGGGTTAGGGAGTGTAGATTGGGAATAATGGGTGGTTAGTATTTCACTTGCTAGGCTGGAGATATGAAGTGCACTTTCTGAATGAGCCTCCTCATTAGAAATGAAAGCACATTAAATGTGTGCTGATTATGCACCAGGCAATGTGTTGAGTGCTGTGGGGACCACAAAAAAGCATAAAGCATGAAGGAATGACAGGAAAGCCTTCATTAAGCATTTTTTATGTGTTAAACACTTCTAAGTGCTGAGGCTGCAAATAGAAAAGGGAGATAGTTCCCATCCT
>NW_025393320.1:0-8276 GCF_016433145.1 Gracilinanus agilis
CTAATTAGGCTGGAAAACACTGATTTCTTGGAAAAAGGATAGTTACAAAATAGATATATAAAGCCCCCATGTATCTTAATAAATATTGAGTTGGTAAGAGTGACCTTTTAAAGCATTATATTTATTGATAAAAAAGAACTTAAAGTACTCTAGTCGTTCTTTAATGTATTAAAAATTCGTTTCTTTCCATTATTCTTCCATGCTCGTTATTTTAATAGCATGATTTCCCCCTCCCCTTATTTAAAGAGGTCAAAAAGGAAAAACTACCAAGGGTGAAAGAATTGCTTCTCCATGGACAATTAGAAAGGAAAATAAAAGACAGAAACATCTCTGAAGTCTTACATACTCAGTAAAAGGTTTGGAGCAAAGAGTTTTTTGAATGGCAACCATGGAATTTGGGTCCCTACCCACCTGTCTCTACATTAAAAGTTTCAGAACCATGACCAGGTGTTCTGGCTAGATTCAGGTGTCCTGTAACTGTCTAATCTAATCTAATCTAATCTGAACTGGCAATCTGACAAAATATTACCATGTAGAGGTAAAAGAGGAGTCCCTTGGCATAGGGCTTCTTTTAATCCATTTAAAACCACCTCTATGCAGATCACTCTTTCCCAGTGTCCTTTGCTGGATCCTCCTCCAGATGACACCCTCTAACCATAGGTGTCCCACAGAGTTCTGTCCTGGGCCCATTTCTCTTCTCCCTTTATATTATATCACTTGGTGTTTGCATCAGCTACCATGGATTTCATTATCCATATGCTGATGATTCTCAAATCTACCTATATCTTGCCCCAGCCTCTCTGCTGACTTCCAGTTTTGCATTTCCAGTTGCTATTGAGACATCTAGAACTGAATGACAGCTGGGTGGCCCAGTGGATTGAGAGCCAGTCCTAGAGACAGGAAGTCCTGGGTTCAAATGTGGCCTCAGACACTTCCCAGCTGTGAGACCCTGGACAAGTCACTTGACTCCCATTGCCTACCCTTACCACTCTTCTGCCTTGGAGCCAATACACAGTATTGACTCCAAGATGGAAGGTAAGGGTTAAAAAAAAAAGAACTGGATGTCCAGTAGATGCCTTTAACTGCCTATCCAAAACAAGTCTGATTACTTTCCCCAAAAACCTCCCCGGCCCTCCTACCTTTGCTGCTACTGTAGAAAGCAACACCATCCTCTCAGTCCCTCGGGCTCACAACCTAGGAGTCATCCTGCATTCCTCACTGTCTCACCCTGTACCCCAAGCTGTTGCCAAGGTATTTCTTTCTTTTTTTTGCCAAGGTCTTTCAACTTCGCCATTGCAATGTTTCCCAAATGTGTCCCCTTCTCTTCTCTGACACTCCCTCATTCTGGTACAGGCCCTCATCCCTTCATGCCTGCACTACTATGCTG
The DNA here is from genome assembly GCF_016433145.1 of Gracilinanus agilis. Taxonomy (NCBI): domain Eukaryota; kingdom Metazoa; phylum Chordata; class Mammalia; order Didelphimorphia; family Didelphidae; genus Gracilinanus; species Gracilinanus agilis. The sequence goes on from NW_025393320.1 coordinate 1,388, forward strand.
GTAGATCTGCCTGCCTCGAGTCTCTCCCTATTTCAATCCATCCTCCATTCACCCACCAATATGATTTCTGAAAGCACAGGTCCAGTCATGCCACTCTTCTACTCAATAAACTGCAGTGGCTCCTGCAGTGTTGCCTCCAGGAGCAAATACAAAATGCTCTGTTTGGCCTTCAAAGCCCTTCCCAACCCAGTGCCCTCCTACCTTTCTAGTCTTCTTTCATTTTCATCTTCAGTACAGTGACACTGGCCTCTTGGCAGTTTCAGGAATTCCATCTCTCAGGTCTGGGCATTTTCTCTGGCTGTCCCCCATGCCTGAAACACATCTCTCCTCATTTCTACCTACTGGCTTCTTTAAAATCCCATGTAAAGGGGGCAGCTGGGTGGCTCAGTGGATTGAGAGCCAGGCCCAGAGATGGGAGGTCCTGGGTTCCAGTCTGACCTCAGACTGGGTGACCCTGGGCAAGTCACTTAGCCTCCATTACCTAATCCTCACCACTCTTCTGCCCTGGAACCAATACACCATCTTGATTCTAAGATGGAAGGTGAGGGTTTAAAAAAATCCCGATTAAACCCCATCCTCTACAGAAAGTCCATTTCTTTTCCCCCCCATTCTCGTGCCTTCCTTCACTTAATTGTTTCCTTTCCCCCCTCGTATATAGTTTGTTTGCCTGTTGTTTCCCCTATTGGGATATAAACTCCTTGAGGATAAGGACTGTCCTTTGCCTCTGTATCCTCGATGTTTAGCACAGGACTCAGCACATAGCAGTGCCTCATAGATATTTATTGACCTACTAAATAGGCTTTTCACAGTCATATTTTGGATCTTATAGCATAGTAATAGCCCATTACATTCATATCGCACACCTCGGTTACACATTCCCAATCTACTGCTTTTTTGTCCTTTGTTACTAAGTATTAAAATGTTCTTACCTTAAATTAAGTATTCTTATATATAACATATAAAATGTTCTTATAACTCAGTGGTGTCAAATTTACATAACAAGGAGAACCAGTATGCCATACATGAAGGTTCCTGGGAGCCTCATGTTGGCTCTGCCTTAAAATGTAATATTATCTATATATTTATTTTATTTAACATTTCTTAATTACATTTTAATCAGGTTGGGGTGCACGGGGGAATATTGCAGGCTGCATGTGGCCTACATGTCTATTGTCTCTGAAAAATAATGTGGTGGGTACGAGGCCTTTTGTTGTTGTTGTCGTCGTCGTCATCTGTCCCCCTTGGTTTATGTGCCATTCAGTACCGTCTCTAGACCAAAGGCTATGGACATTTTAATCATTTTATTCATATAATTCTAAATTATTTTCCAGAACGGTCAAACCTTTTCACAACAGTGCATTCATGTACCTGTCTTTCTGCAGTCCGTCCCTCTAATACTCATTCTATCCTTTGTCATCTTTGTCAACTGGCTCGATGTAAAGTAAAAGCTCAGAGTTGTTAGGATTTTTATTTCTCGTATTATTGGTAATGATTTGGCACATTCTTTCGTGCGGTTGTTAGTGGTCTGCAGTTCCTTTGATAATTGTTCACATCCTTTGATCCATTTAATAACCCTTTTTTATTAACTAACAATTTCTTATTAAAGAATTGGCTTTTGGTCTTATATGTTTCTGTTGGTTACCTATATGTCTTGAATATCAAACCTTTATCAGAGATTATTTTTCCCAGGCAACATGTCCACACAAAAGCTTTTTGTCAAAATGATCTATTTTATCTTTTAATTGTCTCTTTCTACGTTTAGTTAAGAATTCGCTGCCACCCATAGCTGTGAAAGGTATATGATCTCCTTCCCATCGAAATTTTTATGATATTAAAATTTTTAACATTCAGTTCACATATCCCTTTTGAATTTGTCGCGGAGTATAGTGTAAGATGTTGTCCCAGTTTCTGACAGAGATTGCTTTCAATTTTTCCAGCAATTCTCGTCAAATAGGGAGTCTTTCCTTGTTAATTTATGTCTTCCGAATTATCAAACACTGGGCTAGTAAGTTCAGTTAATTATGATTCTCCCTTGTCTAGTCTGTTCCATTGATCTACTCTATTTTTTTAACCAATACAAAAGAGGCTTGTTGATTACTGTTTATAATAGAATTTCAAATCTGGAACTGCTAATTCTGCCTTCAGTCCTTTTTTTTTTCTGCCGTTATTTCCTTTGATAGTCTAGATTTTTTTGTTCTTCTAAATTATTTTTATTTTCTCTACCTTTGTAAAGTATCCCCTTGGTAGTTTGATATAGCACTGATGCTGCAAGCTTATTTTGGCAGAATTGTCATTTTTATTATGTTGGAACAGACTAGCCATAAGCATTGAACATCCTTCCAATTAATTAAGTTGTTTTTTTATTTCTTTAAGGATCAACTTGTAATTGTATCTCTACATTTCTTGTACGTGCTTTGGTAGATTGATCCCTAGATAGTTCATGCATTTTTCAGTGATTTTGAATAGGATTTCCCTTTCTAGTATTTCCTCCTGAATCACATTATTGCTCTAAAGAAATGCTGTTGGTTTTTCTAAGTGTACTTTGTAAAAACAACAACAACAAACCTGCTGCTTTAATGAAGCAATTATCTTCCTTTGCTGATTCTCTGGAACTTTCTATATAAACCATCAGCAAATAGGGACAATGGGATCCCTCTTGCCTATCTTGATAGATTTCATTTCACTCTTGTCTTATTGCTATTACTGACATTTCTAAAACCTTGTCAAATAACAGCAGGGAAAGGGGGGCTTCCTTGCTTATTTATTACAAAAGCTTTGGATGTTTCCCCATTCCAGATAATGCTAGCTTTGGGTTTTAAATACTTTCTTATCGTGTGAAAAGAAAAAAGCTTCTCTGCCTCCGTTTTGTAGGATTGTTAGCTAAATGAGTTGTACTTTGTCGCAGGCTTTGTCTGCCTCTAAATATGCCATCATGTGGTTTTGTATGTTTTTGTTTTTAACGTGCTTATTCATTATGCTTGTAATAGTCTTGGCACCTTTAGGATAAATCTAGCTTGATCACGGTGAGTTCTCAAATCAATTCGTGCCGGGTTTTCCCCCCTAGGATTTCACTTAAAAATTTGAATCAATAATCACGAATAATATTGGTCTATGATTCTTTACTTTATCTTGCACTGGTTTAAGTATTGGGACATTTGTCTCATAAAGGAATAATACAGCTAGCATTTATATACTTGCTTAGAGTGTGCAAATCATTCTGTCTGGGTCATCTCATCTGATCCTAATGGCACAGTGTAAGAATCACAGAAAAGCCTTTTGCAGCTGTCTAGGCCGAGCCTTAGCATGGCCGCTGATGTGAATCAGCGTTAGCAGCTGAGTTTCCAGCAAGCATACCTTCCCTCAGAGAAGGGGGGGTTGGGAGGAGGGACGGTACAGTAGGAGAGCTGGAAACGGCTTGCTGGGCAATTTGGCTGTGAAGGGGAACAGAGTGAGATAAAACTGGGAAATGTGGAACATCTCGAATGCCAGGATGGGCAACAGTAAGCTGCTGAAGGTTTTATAAGCAGAGGAGTCTGGATTTTTGTATAGTGGGAGGTTTTTTTTAAAGGCAAGATTCGCTTCTGTGAATGTTCCTTATTCTACAGAACAGACACATTCTTGTAAAGATGACTGTAACCCTTTTCTCCCCATGAATTCTTTAAAAAGGATTTCTAAAGAAGTGTGTGTGTGTGTGTGTGTGTGTGTGTGTGTGTGTGAGAGAGAGAGAGAGAGAGAGAGAGAGAGAGAGAGAGAGAGAGAGAGAGAAAGAGAGGGAGGGAGGGAGACCATGGTTCTTCTTCCCACATCTTCCCACCCCCCTCAGCCCCTCAGTCCCCTCTTGAAGGCAAAAGAGATGCCAGACAGGGGCTTTTAATTTGGCAAGGCCAATTACTTTGGCTCTGCTGCTGCTGCTGCTGCTGCTGCTGCTGCTATACAAATATTTGACACTCAAAAAACATTTGGAATATCGAGACAGAAACATTTTATTTTTGAACGACTGAATTTAATAGGATATGGAAAGGACACAGACACACTTCTTCAATTCTATATACAAACTCCAACATATAACAGAGGCCAAGCAACTCTAGAATTATCATAAATGAAACTGGCAGATGTTATTTGTTCCTAGTTGGCTAATTTAAGGAAGAAACACATTCTAGCTAATTTGGTACATTCATAGCTACTAATAAGTCATTCTATATATTCCTTGACCAAGACATGTGAGGAACAAAATGGTGGAGAAGTGAACAACACAAGCACACTGATGGTTCCAAGACTTATGCTAAGTAAGCAGTAATAATCAGAGTGATATTAAAATTGCTAATTGAGGTATCAAGTCTCAAGCGTTCACAGTACAATTCAACCACTTTGCTGGCATTATGTTAAATAACATCAAAATCATAGAACTTGGCGTACACTTTCATGTACTACAGAAGTCTAGCTAACATTTAAGTTAAATGTCTATCGGAACAAAGTTGGAGAACAATTTTTACAAGAACAACAATATTGTAAGACAATGAACTTTGAAAGACTTAGGAACTCTGATCACAATAACCAATCACAATTTAAGAGGATTCATGATGAAACAGGCTACCCAGCTCTCTCTCTCTCAAGAGAGAAAGGTGACATACTCAGAGGGCAGATTGAGACCTCCATCTTTTCGGACACAGCCAAATGCAGACAGTCTTTTGAATGACCACATCTGGTGGTAACAAAGATTGTGTTTTTCTTTCTTTCTCAGTTTCGGGGGGAGGGAGGAGAGAGAGAGAAGGTGGTGGGTCTTCATTGGGGAGGGGGAATGTTACAAAACAGAAAACAAAAAAAGCCAAACATGACTGTATCACACACTAGCTAATCATCTCATTTTTGTTTTAGTTGTATCGTTTATTCATCCTTCCTCATTGGAAAACATATAATACTGAAGCAACACTGTCCACTTGGGATTTTATCAGAAGGCCTTTTTTTTTTTTAAATTAAGTGACATCCTAAAAGGCATAAAACCAAGCCATTACCTCCTAGTTTCAGGGGATGTTATTCTGCAGTGACTCAGAACATCCAGATTTGGTTTGCTAAAATACTTGTTTTTTCAGGCCATTTCACCTAAACTCAGTAGAACAATGATGGCATGTTTTTCTTCTCTGAGGCTTCATGTGTTTGTGTTTGTGTGTGTAAGAAAGTATGTGGCATGGTTCAAAAACCTGACTTTTCCCACTAGTATAAGGCTTAAGAAAATAGTAATAAGAAGCCTGTCAAATGACTTTGTTCCAGAGAAAATATACTATCACACCAAAACAGTTTTAAAACTTCAAAATACAACACCAACTGGTTAAGTTTTAAACAAACCCATTGATCGAGATGCTTTTTCTCTTTTTAGTCATCTTTTGTGAGCCTTTACTTCCAGACACATTCAGTCTTCACTGTCTGAAGAAAGGACTTCTGCTTTCTTTATGGTTCTCCATCTGTCCTTCAGCATCACGTTTGTTCGGTCGTGGAATCCATAACGAGCGAGGATTTTCTTCCATTGACCCTCTCCATATTTTCTCACCCCAGACCTCAGCTTCATGTCTTCTTCCCAGGTCCATGTTCTCCTCTTCTTGCCAGGTGGTCTCTCCGAGGTGCTGGCTTCATTGTCATCCTCATAGGTGTCTTCGATGATCTCCACATCATTGGTCTGGGTGTCAATGACAATGTTTTTGCACTTCTGCTTGGCCTTTTTTCTCTCGGGGCCCATTTCTCTTCCAGAGTCATCCAAAACTTTCTGTTTGGACTTCCGGCGTTTCATTTGGGAGAAACAGAAGACATTGGTGTCAGACTTGACTATGAACTTGGGGTACCCTCCGAACTCCTGGATGATGATGTGGCTTCGGACTTCTCTCTCTCTCTTCCTGGATGGACTTTCCTCAGGGTTATGCTTCACGATTTTCATCGCCTTCCTGATCAGAAAGCTGGTTGCTTTCTCACTGATCACATGACGAACGAAAGCCTTGACTTTCTTGATCAGGCTGTCAAAGCTGAAGTAGTGGAAAAAGGTATGGTTTGGGTCTTTCTTGCTGACCACCCGAAACAGGATCTTTTTGAGAGGCCTGTTGGTGTCATTGGCACCAAATACCCTCCGGAAGATCACCTCAGCCTCCCGAAAGCCTCTTTTCTCCAGGCAGATAGCCACAGCCTGAATTCTAAGCAAATCATGGATGTCATCAAATCGGGAATCTTTACAGTAGCCCATCCTGTTCCACATGACCATGGCCGATTCCAGGGGGGTATTGACACTATTCCCATCAAACCGAACATCCAGGCATCTTGCTCTGGTGATTCTCTTTAAAAACTGACAGATGTGCACAGTTTTGAGCTGCAGAAGGGGCCGGTTGTGGACCCCACAGACAGCAGCCTCCATAGCAACGATGCCCTGGCTGAACTCCTCAGCCATGTCATGACAGAAGGCATGGCACACGTTCATGCACAAATAATCCATCACCCAGCCAGCCACTACCGACCTGACCCGAGTGTGGGTCCAGTCCTCCAAGTCCTCATAGGAAGGCTGCATGGGGGTGGAGGGCCTCGAGGGCCCTTCGAACTCCTCAATCCGAATGAGCTGAAACCACATCTCCTCTTCATCATCGTCCCTGGGCGAAGGCCCAGCTGCCTCATAGTCATCATCATCATCATCCTCATCCTCATCCTCATCCTCATCATCATCTAACAAATCCACTATCTCCACCTTGCTCTCGTTCACCACCTCCACTATCTGCACATCATCATCGTCATCCTCCACCACCTCCACTACCTGCACTTCACCATCCTTCGCCTCCACCACCTGGACATCATCATCCTCCACCACTTCTACTACATCGGCTGCCCTGGCTGGCGCTGCGGCTGCGGCCGCCGTGGC
>NW_025393321.1:0-3085 GCF_016433145.1 Gracilinanus agilis
TTGAAGTCCCAAGACCTGGTACCAGCCCACGGTAAGTCCCCGAAGTCCTTAACACTTGTTTCTTTGTAGCCTGTGGTGAAGCTCCTAGCTAGGCAAAATACTTTACAATCCTTTAAGTCCTGCAAGCCATCAGCAGAGGTGACAAACCGCAGTTTTCAGAACTCCAGTTAATAGGCCAAAAAAATAAATTCAAAAATGTATGGAAAATGAGCAAATAGCAAAAGAAACACCTGACCATAGAAACATTTTGTGGAGATAAGGAAGTGGAAGGTAATTCAGTAGGAAAGAATGAGAGCAAACCAAATTCAGAACTTCAGAGAAAACTGGGAACTGGAAGAATTACAAAAGGAATTTAAAAATCAAATAGTGGCGAAAGAAAAATGGGGAAAAAGAAATGAAAACAATGCAAAAAGAAAATTACAGCTTAAAAAAGCAANCTCCTGGAGCTGAGGAGCAGTTCCAATGGGTTTTACATGTATGAATTCATAGTTTTTGAAAAATCACACCTTAGGTAACTGTATTCCAAGTCAAAACGGGAAAACCAATAAACACTTTTAGGAAGGTTGTTTACACACTTTTTCATAGATCTGGTAACAGCAAAGAGAAGGGAGAAGTCGATTCTTGATGAAGGAGCTGAAGAAAAAAGCCACACCTTGATACACCTTAGAAGAAAAGATTCAGGAAAACAAAGAAAAAGTTCTGCAGGTGACCCAATTCCCAAAGAGAAAAAGTAAATGTATTACCTGTTTCTCTTTGGGTAAAATGAAGTAGAAAGTGAGCAATATTATGAACACTTGAATAAAAGCTTAGAGGAAATTTACTTAATTTAGTCCACAAACAGAGATTCAAATCTTCTGGATTTAGAACAGGGGGAAAGACCTTAAACACTCATTTACACAGAAATATTTTGAAAGGATAGTGGTGATGAAGTAACCTGCAAAAATAGTTTGATTGTTCTCAGATTTTCTATCATCTCTTGTGTTGCTTATTCTTCCACCTCAGCTTTGTATTGTTCTACTTGACTATTGATTTCAAAATGATGCTTAAGGTGAGCTATTTCTTCTTCCAATTGGCTTTTTTCCTCTTGCAGTTTGTCACAGTTCTTTTTCCAGCTCTTTCCATAGAGGGTTACTCTTCTCGAAGACCTCAAATTGTCGATGCCTTTTTCATGTCCTTTGAAGACGCTGCTTCCATTTGTTGTGCACGGACATCATTCTGTAAGAAAAAAGAGCAGCTCAGCAATTCCACCAGTAAAATAAGGGTCTTTCAACTGATCTCAAGCTATTCAAACTGATTTTTAATTCAGCTTGAATAAAATATAGCATCGTCCTCTCATAGCTATGAAATGTGTTATTATTAGGTAAATTAACATGTTAAAAAGAAAGAACAGACTGAAAGAAGAAGGCATGGAATGGTATGGCTAGCTCCCGTCTTTCATATAGTCCACATCCAGTACTTGCTCCCGCATTGTCTCCTCTACCTTTTTAATGTGTCATAGACTTCTTTTCTTCCCAGCTTCTATTAGAGTGAGCAGATACCAAAAAAAAGTCAGAGTAGATGGAGGCCATCAAACTCTTGTGAAGTTCAGCCAGGCCCGAAGCAATGAGAGATCTTTCTGTAAAAGCCCTCCCTTCTGTCTTAGCATCTACACAGGGCAGAAAAGCAGGAAGGGCAAGGCAATTGAGCTTAAGTGACTTGCTCAGGGTCACACAGCTAGACAGTGTCTGAGGACAGATTGGAACCCCAAACCTGACATTCTCCAGGCCTGGCTCTCTAACCACAGAGCTATCTGGCTGCCCAAACCAGAGATCTTAAAAGGAATTACTAAAGAAAGGAGATCCCTTGGTACCATTCTGCTGAGAGCATCAATGCTATGTTAATACATTTGCCTGAGACAGCGCATCTATTTGTGGCCAGCTTTTGAATTGGAGATCCAGACAAAGAAGAGTCTTTTTCACACAATTCTGGCAGCAAGGTCCAAGGAACATACCCCTTTGACTAAGAAATTACTTAATTCAGAGACTCTCTTGGTTAAGGGTCCTCCTTCCTCCTCGCCTGGGGCTTCTTCTACCAGATCAGCCAAGAAGTTTTGCAGGATTTCTACCAGTTTTCTTTAGCCCACGGGGGTTACATGGCTGACTGAAAAGAGGGAGGAATAAGAAGTGTGGAACCACGGAGATCCAAAGGGGAAATCTCATGAAATATTAAGAAGTGAAGCTATCTTTGATAACTATGGAGGAGGACTGCGAGGCTGCAGACCCCAACCAGGAAAATTAATGGTAGTGAGAGACGAGGATTCTAAGGAGCCACGTGTCATCTTGGAAGAAAAATCAATATTAGCACTAGGAGTACTAGGAGTAGTCAGCATTTACATAGTCCTCAAAAGTCTGCAAAGGGCTTTCTGTGTTATCTCATTTGAACACACTCTAGTTTGCAGAACCTCTCTAGGTCTCCCCCCTAAGGTCAGGGGTTGAAGTGGGGAAATATCACCATCGAATCAAATGCCAGAATCCTTGGTAAAAAAGCAATAGCTTCAGATGTATCCGTCCACCGATTATTATCCCAGCAGAGACAATACTTTTGCTTCCCTCCAATAGAAAAGGGCATGCTGGAGCAGAATGGCTTTCAACCACTTCTGGGTGGGATGAAAGGAAAACCTTCTTAGAGTCCTTCCCTCTCTTAAACCAAAGCAAGTCCTGCCTTTCCAGAGACTGTTCCTGACTTTTTTCATCTGTCATATTATGGACGTTCTTGATGCTGGCAGCAATTGCTTTGCAATCAGACTACTGCTTTATGAGTTCTTGGTCATGTAAAAATCTCTTCAGCAGCTCCTGCTTTTGGCATTGTTTCTGCTACTTGTCATCTTTTGGGGGGATGTTTTTTCCTGTGCAGGGTCAAAAAGGAGTTTTGGAGAGAGCCCAGAGGCCCAAAGAGGCCCTGAAAAAGAAAGGGCTTTCCAGGACTTGGTCCCTTGAAACAGCCCATTCCACTTTGGGATCACTCTAATGATTGGAAAGGTTTTCTTTCCACTCACCCTGAATTCCAGTCATTGCAACAACTTCTGGCCTTTTCTCTTCTCTTAAGG
>NW_025393322.1:0-9255 GCF_016433145.1 Gracilinanus agilis
AGATAGATTAAATCAGGAAGTAAAAAAGTCCATAATACATGAAGATACTCCCCAGATGTTAATCAGAAATCTTGCTTACAACAACACCAATGAGTTGGGTCAGAGCATGCTTCAAAATGTTAAAAAAAATATGGGTCTATTAATGACTGTTTGAAAGCTTGTGAGAACTTTACTCCAGCATATATGCAGAGTATAGCCATTGTGGCAGCCCTGAAAGGAAAAATATATTCTGAAATGATTAAGAGCTCAAAAGCTGTACTAAGCTCTTTTTCCAATGCCCTTAACTCTTTGGGTCCCAGATGTGAGAAAGGTTATCACTGGAAGAATAATTGTAATTCCAAATTCCATCAAAATGGTTACAGATTACGTGATAAGAGATTTCAGGGAAGATGGAAAGGAGGCCAACCCCCAACCCCACCAATGACTAAATTTAATGAAAGAATTCATCATAGCTTAACCAATTCCTTGCTAGAGTTAACCATTTTTCTGAATAATAAACTTTTATTTTTCTCCAGATTTCTTTAGCCATGTAAGATGTAATTTATTGATCTTTTGATAGGATGTCTTATAGTTGTTAGAGTATGCATGAAATGTCTGGGAAATATGTCTTTGATCAGTCTGTATGTCTATATGTTATGTTTATGTGTCTATGATCTGTTTGTAATTTAGTTTTATGGTATTGTTTATCTGTGATCCCAATGGAATTTTGGAGAAAATAAATGTCTCTCTTTCTCATTCATTCTGGAGGAATGGGAAAGACAGACAGAGGAGATTGAGAAATTCAGAAAAATAACACCTTTAATGGATTTCTGAGTGTTTTGAACTCTAAGATAATTTAATTGATTAAAAGAAGACATATTCTCTGCTCTCATTAAGGCGAGAATCAACAAGGTAATTTGTCTACATTTCTTCTTCCATTTCTTACTGGCCATAAGAAAGGGAACACAGTGTGTTATTTAAAATCACTTGAGATACTTGGGACTATATTTCCCGTGGTCCAATGGGTTTCCTGTTTTGGATTACATATTCAAGGTTAGGGACTGCTTTAAATAGGGGGAAGTGACTTTGAACTTTCTCTTTAGCTACCTGAGCGGGCGAAGCTATGAAAGGTATAATGGCTGAGGCGGCAGTCTGAATACTTATAGGCTAGTGGTCTAATGATTTATCTCTATCAGCATGGCTTTTATTAAACTACTATTCTCCCATTTAATCTTGTCCATCCTCATTTTTAATAACGACAGTTTGGCCAATCACGTGAGGCAAACCAAGTTAATTTTTTGGATAGCCTGAGAGTATTTAAAATCTTTGCTCACCATGTGGCTCTGGGACCTGGAGTCTCAGAAACCATCTTTTTCTGCTCTTGTTCCTCTCCCTATTTTCCCTAGCCTAGAGGCTGCTTTATGGGGAAGAGAGAAAATGGTTTTAATTGCCGCTGGGCTGCAAATTCGTTTGCCCAATACCCCGGGCATGGTGGTCTTTATGGACACTGATGGACTGCTGGGTTTCCTGCTGCCATCTCCACCAGATCTTCCTAACTACTGACCTGGACTCCATTCCTGCCTGGCCTGCCAGTACAGACCACTTTTCTTGATCCTGCCTCACTGGTGCCAATCATCCTGTTCTGATTCGTGGATCCCGAACCCCCAGCTGCCTCTTTCACTACCTCCCTGCTCTGCCTTGCTGTAATCTTCAGAGAATTCTGCCGGTGCTGCTTAGGATTTGGTATTGTCCCCCCCTACTCTCTTGGTAATGGCCTGCATTGTAGCCCTCCAACTGTTTCTCTAAAGGCTTAATTTAGGCACCCCCCCACAGGCTCTCCACTTGGGTATTTTTCTAAATACTGACCTAAGCTTTTCTCTAGCCCCGAGCCCACACTTCCACGTGGGTGCGTTAGTATTTATGCTTCCAACAGGAAGTAAAAATGACTAGGGAAGAAATTCACCCCATACCTCCTCAGAACTTTGAACTGAGAGCAGTGACTGACTATAAAGACCCTGAATTTTGGACTTTAAAATGGGACCAGAGGTGGATTTTAAAGCCTCAGAACTCAGGGTTTTAAAAAGACTTTCTATCTTACTACATTTTGCTGATTAGTTTCATGAATTAATTTTGTTTATTTCATTGATTTTCCTGTTGCACTGAATCATTTTAAGTTAATGAAGTTTGTGGCTGCTAGATTAATTCTGTTTGTGATTTTATTGTAACTCCCAAATAATGAGAAAAATCTATTAGAACTGGAAAGAGGTTTTGACCAGCTTGTTAATCTGGTACTCACATTATATTTCCTAATTTATTTCAGGTTTCATTTTTACTGTAATCAAAACAATGCTGTGTTCTCATACCATTTGAACATCTTACACATTTTTTAAAGTTATAAATTGCCATATGTATACTGGATTTATAGGAGCACATGTCTTTTAAGTTTTTATTCTATCTTGATAATTGTGTTCAACCTTGGAGGGTTTGATGCCTGCCTTGAGATTTAAATTGTAATTTTATGAGAGGTCTTTTAAAAATTTACTTTAGATGCCTAGTACCCTTCTGTATAAATGATAAGGTTTTGATGTATTTATTTTAAAGGATTGTTGTCTTAAAGGATAAGCTTTATATATTTTATTTTGAAGAACTGTTGTCTTATATATTTTATTTTAATGTTAGCCTCTATGCTTTTTAACTGAAGGATCTAGAATTTCTGAGGGTAATTTAGACCAGAAGGTTTTTTAATATCAGATTTTTATATGGAAACAGTAACAGAATTTATTGAGAAACTCTTAGCCAAGGTTTAAAAGTTGTAACAAGTATATGATTTTTTGAACATCATTGTTTATTGCTTTAAAATGTGTTGTTAGAAATTATGGTACTCTATCTGAATGTGCATTGTGAATCTGCTATTTTGTAAAACCCACTTTCTCTCACAGAAAATCTCATTTTTGGGTAACAAAACCCTTCTAGTTCTAAGATATATATAGATGTATGTATATATATATATACATATACATATATATATATGCATATATATGTATATGTATATATAATAATATGTATATGTATATATATATTTGATTTTAAAACATTCTTTTTTTTAATTAGAGCAATTGATTTTTCCTTTTTCTCATCTTTTACTAGAAGTACATATAAAATTGTTATTTATCCCTTTTTTTAATTTTACAGTGATATAAGCTTAATGCAAATACCCGAAGAGCCTATGAGACTGTGATTTAATGCCTCTCTCTCTGATTCCAGGAGAAGTGCTGAGCCACATGGTCACTAAGATTTGACTGAGAATCTGCATGGATTGCAGGAGTTCTATGCCAATACTTGAAGGGCTTGAAATTGGGGTTTGAGTCCTGGAGTCCCAGTCTTTTCTAAAACTTTAGAGGACGTGGGTCCCCTCAACTTAAATTCTTAGTTTAGCATCTAAGATTGGCCATCATTTTATGGCTCATTCCCTGAGAAGGTGCAGGGAAAAATCAGATCAAAGAAAGGCATTTCCCTTATTCCTCTATATATAGATAGAAAATGGCAATTTTCCCTTAAGTCCTGGCCCTGAATGGGTAATTGCAAATGGCTTAAATCACTTTAATTAGGTGTTGATTCAAAGGCCTGTTATAAGTTTATTTTCCTTACATTTTTTTTGCACATTTTACATTTCATTCACAAGTTAATTTTTTCTCCTTTTTTTTGAAATTTATTCTTTTTAGTTTTTTTTTTATTATTTCTTTTGCCAATTGAATTCATGCACCCCCATGACTCACTCAGCCATGCATCCTTGGCTGACCTTTTCAGGGTAGTAATGTGTTATTTAAAATTTTCCTCAGGGGTGTGTGTGTTAAGTTTTTATAATCATAATGTCTGAATTATAATCTATAATGCAAGTTAATTTTTAATCCTTTAGGAGTAATCTCAGAGGGGTAATATTAGTTCTCAGAAGAAATTGTATGTTTTGTAATCTATAATGTAAAGTTTAAATTCTTTGAGAGTAATTTCAGGATAAGGATTGTACCATCTCCCCAGAATCCAGACAACAAACCTGTTTGGTGGAGGCACAAAAAGATGCCTCAAGAGCCTTCACTGGATAATGGAGATCCAAATTTGAACTTTGGGGCTCAGTTGATTTGAACTATGGGGTCTGACGAACTGAATGCATTTATTTTGAATGGACACTCTTATGCCAGTGGGGGACTGCCCCAAATTGACTTTTTGTCAATGCGGCTAGCCTTTGTCCTCTTTTCTTTTGGTTTAAGATCCACTGAAAAAGACCAGTCTTTTTCAACGGATCTCAGGGGGGTAATGTGTTATTTAAAATCACTTGGGATACTTGGGACTACATTTCCTGTGGTCCAATGGGTTTCCTGTTTTGGATTACGAATTCAAGGTGAGGGAAGGCTTTAAATAGGGGGAAGTGACTTTGAACTTTCTCTTTAGCTACCTGAGCGCGTGAAGATATGAAAGGTATAATGGCTGAGGTGGCAGTCTGAATACTTACAGGCTAGTGGTCTAATGATTTATCTCTATCAGCATGGCTTTTATTAAACTACTATTCTCCCTTTTAATCTCGGCCCTCATCATTTTTAATAACGACAACAGGAATCACAAGACAAAAGCAGAGAACAGATTTGATCCCACCACAATATTCTATCAACAGGTTAAATACTGAGGTATATATTTAATCAAAATTACCAAGGATTCTAAATGCAATCTAAGAACAAACTTATTCAGACAGAAAAGCAATGATTCTGAATATTGTACTGAAGTACAGAAGTGCAATTTAAAACTTTATTAGCTAATCAGAACCTTCAGTTTTGAATAGGTACTGACGGCATAGCATACATTTATTGACTACTAGTTATAAAATGGAATTTCAATTAATTTTACCTGTGCACAAAATTCACATTGGAAAACTTATCTCTTAAGACTTGCAGTGTGTGAAATACAGTTTTAAATAATCAAATTTGCCAAAAATGCTTATCAAACTGAATTTGAAGATTGCAAATTATAAGTGCAAAGTATATAAGGATACTAGTTAATGATTTAAAAGAAATATTTAATCAGGTACGTAGGTTTGTCTTAATGAATAAAGAAACAAATCCACAGGTTTTATTCTGCTTTAAGCAGAGGTATGAAAGAATAATTGGTAAATGTAGGAAACATTGTTAAGAGATTTTACTCAGGAATAATTTGGATGTAGTGAAGTTTAAATTAATATTCATTTGAAAGTGATGAATCATCAAGGTTTTAAAATAATCATTGTGGTACAGAGAGGGGGTCATAACAGTTTTGCAGGCTGTGCAGAGTTCTTCTGTTAGTTAAGGAATTTACAATCTTGGGAAAGAGTTTCAGTTCGACCTGGGGACTTGTGCAGTGAAGCAGGGTCCAGCTGAGCTCCTTCTTGAGATTGAAACCTGGCCTAGATTTGCAGTTTCTTTTGAGATTTATTAATTCAGCTAAATCCTTTGAATCTCCCTACCCTACCTTGTTCCCTCTTCATTTCCCTTACCTGAATGTCTGAGAAGAGTGAAAAGGAGAGTGGATCTGAGAGTTAGTTCAAATCTGTGATAGTTTAGTCCTACCCTGGCAACAAATTATCTATTGAGTCTTTCTATCCAGCTTCCTAACCCCATTGATTACCTTGAGAGCTGACTTAAGGCAGGTCCTTTCTCAGTCTCACATCCCTGCTTCCCCTCTCCCACCTGAGGCTTCTCTTAGCGGCTGTTAGGGCTACCTTTAATCCTCTACCCTGCCAATCTATCCTAGAAGATAATAAACCCATTTGTGTTTAAACAAGACCTCTTGGTTACTTCATTAGTTAATTAGTAAGAGAGAGAGGAAGAGAGAGGATTAACATACTCTCTGGGGATTTGAAGGTAGCTGAGGGTGTCCATTTTGAAGAAAGTGTAACTTCAATACTAGTCCCTTCCTGTGAAACTGATGAAAGCTTGAAGTCAGTTTCCAGCTGCATTGGCAGACACTAACTTGGTTCTATAAAGTATCCTTTTACTTGAAGGAATCAGTCTATTTCCCTTCAGTGTTTTGTCTTTAACCTGAGTCCCCATCTGTATTCCCTGCTGCTGTTTGCCTGCCTTAGATTAATTCATCCTCTCCCTTGCAACCCTTGCTACTTCAGTGTTATATTCCCTAACTCAGATATTCCCTTATTTCTCCTGTCACCTTGAATACCAACCTTCATCATTATACCTGCCTCATCCACTATATTGCCTTAATTTCCCTACTACTTAGTCTATTCCCTTGATTACCTCCAGCCTTGGGTCCCTTGCCTTGCCTCATTCCCTGTTCCCACCAGTGATAACCCCTAGCTTCAGCCTCATATTACATCCTACAAATCCCTTTATTACATCTTAATAATTCCCCTATCACATCATGCACATTTTATAAGTGCAGTAACTAAAGAGTTAAAGTGATCAGGCTACACAGCCAAAGGAAAGGCCTTGGACAAGCAGCTACAGCCTTGGATGCATTTGAAAAATAATTTAACCCCTTTACACATAGGAAGGAGAGACTGTGACTATAATTATTTTCAGAAATAGGGAAGAATAGTAATTATTGAAGATTGATAGTTTATACCAACTCAAACTCAGTAAAGTGAAACAGTAAATAAAAAGCTAATGTTAATTTTGTAACTTACAGAAATTTGGCTCAACTTAAGTTGTTATCTGTGTTTCAAAATATGCAAAAAATAATTAATGTGACAACTTAAATCTAAGCTTTAAGGTACTAGATTCTAGTAAAATTGTAACTGTTATGTACACTATTTCACTAGTCCTGAAAGGCGAATCTAATAGATTATATTCTTATAATATTTGTGAATTGTAGTAATGCATTCAAACCCAGAATATAAAATTATCATAAAATGCATAACCTTCAATATAATTAGTTTTCATATGTAATTGTACTTGATTGTGATGGCATTAGTTTTATTTTATAATGTCTTTTACTTTGTAGTGATGTTGATGCAATTATAACTAATTAACAAGCTTGTTAATATGATAACAGTGTAATTAAAGAATGCATTTAACTATAAATATTGATCATCTCAGTAATCCTATGGGACATGAAATAAGACTATTATTTGCAAATGTAGGAATATTCCAAGGTACCTGGTTGCAAATGTTGAAGTTTTAAACTGTATATTTGAAGAGCAATTTTATATCAAGATCAAAACATCTTACAAGTACAATAATTTAAATAGTCAGAGGACCAGAAAAACAAACTGCTACAGAGAAAAGGAATTTTCCTTACTTCTAAAATCTTAGAACTTCTAACAAACTAATTAACCCCTTCCTTACAGGAAATTTAGAACCTAAAGGGGTAATTAGCAGTCTCGTTGAATTTTGATGTGATTCAGACAATAATGTTGCAAGCAAAGCTGATACAAATATTGGGTTTTAACAATATTGTTACTGAATGTTATCAAAACATGTACCTTACTTTGTGAAAACTGAAAATCTATGATTAAATATAAACTATGTGTAAAAGCTATTTGTTATAAATTGATCATTCCTATTTGCAATAATATATGATTTCTATTGTGAACTAAATTTTAAAGTAAATTGACTATCACAATAAGTTAAGTGAATAACCAGCCCCTGCCTTAACCATTGCTAATGAAGATAAGAGTAATGAAAACTTAATTCCCAGTAAAGCTGTTGATTCTTTCTCTGTATTACTGGAAAGAATTACCAGATAATTTATATATTGAGAAATTGTTGAAAAGAAAATATGTCAATCATATTTTGTAACATTAGAGTTTTTCATTGTGTATGTAAATCTTGGAAACGTTTCAAATGCTATTGGTAATAATTACTGTTTAAAGTAAAAGTCATTGGATTTGAAACTGATATTACTCATTTATGGATTATTGATTTGGATTCACAATTCAAAAAGAAAGATACTACTGGAAAGATATAATCCCTGACTCTTACCTGAAGTCAAAAAATGATATACTCCCTTCCCTCCTTTTGCTATATTCAAAGCAATATGATATAATAATTTATACCTCAGAAATTTGAATGTATATAGCAAGCAAATATGTTTCACTGTTTACTTAAGAAACTACCCACACAAAGTGCTATTTCAATGAAAGTTAGTTTGAACCTCTTGTAAATTAATATTTGTATAATTTTTGAACATCAATTGGAATAACTAATTACTGATACAGGGAAATAAACAATACCCCACAATTATAATATGGGAGGTTGAGGTTTGTTTTATTCAAACATGAAATGGATCTGATTTTTGGGTAAAAAACTTTCACTAAATCTAAGCTATATATACATAAAAATTTTGATTATTAAAACTTTTTTTTACTTAAAAACTTTCTATTTTTTCTTGAATTTTTAATTTTCTTGTTGATTTATCTTTTATTTTTTTATGGAATAATTTACTTTTTCACTTTTTCTCATTTTTGTACTTAAAGTACATATTATCAATGTTAATTCTTTTTGATATTACAGTAATATAAGTTTAATGTCAATGCATACCCACAAAGCTTTAGTCTATGGGAACCTGCCATGAATTGGTAAATATTTTGGGACTATGAGTAATGATTCTGTCTGATTCAAGGAGAAGGGAACAAAAGAGTCACAAAGTCAAGAAAGACTGTACCAATCCAGGAAGGAATGACAAAACTTTCTTATGCCAATACTGAAGGACTTAAACTTAGTGTCTGGTTCCAGGTTTTAACTTTTCTGACATATGTTAGAGGCTGGAATTCCTTGAGCTTCATCCTAGTTAAATACCNCTTTTCTGACATATGTTAGAGGCTGGAATTCCTTGAGCTTCATCCTAGTTAAATACCAAAGGTTGGCCATCATCCTGGCTCACCCTATCCCTGAGAAGTGTAAGCAAATAAGACCAGGGTAAGACACTGCCCTTTCTCACAAAAGTTTTGGTCCTTTTCTTTCTCTTATCAGTTTGGCAACTTTCTGTAGTCCTGGCTTCTGAATGGGTAATTACACAATTACTTAAATCATTTTACTTGGGCCTTGATTCAAGAACCTGTTATGAGTTTATTTTTCTCTACATTTTTGCACATAAGACTTTGAAATTTTGCATTTCATTCACAAGTTTTTTTCTCTGTTTTACTTGGATTTTTTTTAATTTTTAAATTTTCTTTTGCCAATTGATTCACACAACCCAAAAAACCAGCCATGTGTTCTTAGCTATCTGGATGTTAGCCTTAACCCTCTTCAAGGGAGAATGTATATATTATAATATATAATGTAAAGTTTAAATTCC
>NW_025393323.1:0-9379 GCF_016433145.1 Gracilinanus agilis
ATCCTCCTATACTATGTATGTCCTCCTTTCTCTGATTTCTGTTTGGTTCTCAACTTGGAATAAAGGGTTGATTTGTTGTTTGTTCATTGAGGATCTTGGATGTGGTGGCAAGTGGGTCAAGTCTTGGATACAGAGCTGAGGTACTCCTCCATTAAGGAATGGCAATCAGGAATTTATATCAAACCTAAAAACTTTTTCCTCTAAACTGGTAAGGTTTAACGGAATGAATCAATAAATAGAATTCTAGTCTAGTACTCCTTTCTCTGAGGAGAGCAAGGCGACGATTTTCTAGCCCCAGTTTTCTTCTTCTCTCTTCCTCTTCCTCTCCTGGCAGGAATCATCCCTTAGAGATGAAGGAGGGGAAGAGACAATAGCAATGTCCCTTCAAAGCCCCTCTAGACAGACTGAGATGGACATATATGTGAACAAAAGCAACACACACATACATACGTGCACACCTTTTTTGTGCATCAAATTTTACTTACATCTAAGAGGTAGGTTTATGGAAATAGGGTCTGAATTCAAATTGATTCTGTACTCTATAGGATAGTTACAAAACAGCTCATTCTATATTCCCAATTAGAGCACAAAATTCTCTAACAATGGGCTGGGGCCAGAACCCTGGCTCTATGCTAAGAAAGATTCCTCTCTCCTAATGGCTCCTATTGCATCCTCATGCCACAAACAAAAGGACACCCAGGAGTATAAAGACAGGGTCAACCACAGGTGCTTATGAGAGATCATCTTAAATCTGCCAAATTTTTGTCTTAGAAGAGCCACAAGGTCTGTAATCAAGGTTAAGTGACTTGTCTAGGGGCACCAACTAGGAAGTGTCTAATTTGAAGCCAGGTTTCCCACTAGTTGTCCTTGGCAATTATATTTAAGAAAATAATTTTAAGAAAAACATGAAAAAAAATTCTGTGGAATTTTCTGCTTGCCCAGGCAAGAGGAAATCACAATATCATTCAAAATAAGGAAGGAAGGAGATTTATTTCCTGCAGTCCCAGACAGGATCATTCCTCGGGTCTGGGACCCAAAGCAAGGGGCTCTGGCTATTTTATACACACACATAATCAGGTGTTTCAATGGAACATAATGCATACACAATTAGGGGTTTCCATGAGTTACAAACACAAACCCAATGGATTAAATGATTGGGCAAGTACAGGCATCACGGGTTGTGGTTCAGAAAGGAAATCTGTATCCAGCGGGGTTCTGAGGATCCAAGGGAATCTGAGGATTCTTCCATTACAGAAATTCAACTAGAACACAATAAGGCACATTTGTTGTTCCTCTCTTGGCTATCTTGTTTCTCGCTGTATTCCTGTTTTGGGGGCAAGCACCTCAATAAAGCACACCCAGTCACATATACCTCCTACCTTAACTATTTAGAGGATAGTCACTTCTCCTGGTCTTAAAGAAAGGAATTATAGATAAGACAGGTTATAGCTGCCACCTAGTTCATACCACCATGTGGGACAATCATTGTTTCTCCTTTTATCCCTCTTCATTCTCTTCAAGGGTACTCCCCAAACTCCCAGTATAACCAGGCATGAAAAACTCCATGCCCTTTCCTCTTCAAGGGCAGATTTTGAGTTGGCTTCTTCTCTTCCTAAACTAAGGGGACCTTCAATTCAGAAAGATGTTTTGTGGCCAAGCCACCACTTCTATGGGGGTGGTTTCATGTCAATGACAAGATCTTAGAAAGACAGACAGGTAGGGCAGAAACTTTAAAATACATTGACATGTTGGGAGAAAGGTTATAGGATTGCATGTTGAGGACTCTGGGCTCCCTTTTTATACCCTATCCTAGCTCAAACCCTCAGAATCTCCCTAAGTATATCCCCATTACCTGAGCATTTTCGAGGATTCTGGATCTCACTGTAAATGGTGGTGAGGTGCTTCTCCTCCTGTGGGTGCTGCTCACTAGCCTCTTGGCACTAGAAGATGAAAGAGACTGTAGGACTTGGGTGGTAGAGGGAGGAGATAGAAATGGAGATTTGGGGAGAGGCACAGAGCCAAGTCTCTAGCAGATACTAGAGAAACACACAGCACCTAGCATGGTGCCATCAATATCAGAGATCATAAGATGGTAATGGAATTTGATTGACTTCAAAAGAAATCTGGGCCCAAAGAGCAGTGAATTGCTCCAAAATCACACAGCTACGAATAAACTGGAGTTTCTGGACTCCCATTACAGTATCCTGACATCTTTTGTACCAGTAAGTAGAAAAGGGCAACAGGGACAGGAGGTGTGGTACCTGTGAGAGCAAAGAACTAAAGGATGGGAGGGCTACAGAGAGCCCTGAGAGGTTCTGAACTCCCAATCACCTGGTTCTGATCCTCAGGTCTACCTAGGCTGAACACTTCATATTGGATGTCCATATCACTGTTTCTCTGATTCCCTGGAGAATCCATAACTGAGTGAACGAATGAAGAACACAGAGGTTTAATCCTCCCCACACCATACAAGGTAATATCCCCATTCCCACTCCCCAGCCCCAGTAGAGACCTAGGGCTTTCTTCTCCCTCTGCTAGGCTTTGCAACCTTTTCTAGCTACCTGACAGGCACACCCACCCACCCCCATTTTAGAGGAAATGCACACCCACCACCCTTTAGGAGCTGCCCCTGTCCAAAACTGGCAAGGGATGGGCCCATACTTAAGAAGAGAAAGAAGATTCTCAACTTCAACCAATACCTTCTTTCTTCTTTTCTTTTCTTCTGCAGATCCACATTCCAATCCCCAGGATCCCCAGCAATATGACCAGAAGGAAAATTCCAATGTACCATGACTCCTTTTGTTTTGTGGGATCTGACATGACCCAGGCATAGAGAAGAGGAGAGGTAAGAACAGGAAGGAAATAACAGAGATTTTTAATGAATAGTGAGTTCTTATCCCCAAAGTGGAAGCTATACTTTTGTTAAATGCAAAGTTACTATAATCTTTTGCTACTGTTTGTAATATGTCTGTTCTGTTCTACTGATATATCTTTCTATTTCTTAGTCAGTACCAGATAGTTTGATTATTATTGCTTTTTAATACATTTTAAAATCTGGTACTACTATATCTCCTTCCTTTTTTCATTAATTTTTTCATTAATTCATTTAATTAATTCATTATTCAAATACATTTTGTTATTAATTGATTTGATATTCTTGACCTTTTGTTCTTTCAAATGAATTTTGCTATTATTTTTTCTAATAAATGTTTTTTGTAATTTAATTGTGATGGCACTGAATAAGTAGACTAGTTTAGGTAAGATTGTCATTTTAATTATATTGGCTCTGCCCACCCATGAACAATTAATATTTCTCAAATTATTTAAATCTTTATTTATGTAGAAAATGTTCTATAATTATATTCATGTAGTTCCTGAGTTTGCTTTGGCNCAAGTCCATTGCACCACCTAGCTGACTTAGAGATACCGAAATGTTGGAAAATCAATAGTATCCCATCTAGTTTTTCTATTTCCATTCAAATTTATTTCATTTCCCTGGATTCTAGAGTCAGCGGACACAAATTTAAGGGCCCTTCACATGCTTACATATGCTCTTCAAATAATAGGAAAAGAAATTCTCCTTCCTATTTCTTTAAAAAAAAAACTGGAACAGATGAGACTAAGTTTGGTAGCTCCTAGGAAAAATGGCTATGAGACAAGAGGATGTAGAGCACTATCTCAGTGGAATCTAGGCAGGTCTTGGGGTTCTCAGATTATTGTCCTCACTTACCATAAATAGAGAGAAAGAAGTTTTGATCACTGATTGTGTCTTCATAATCTATTCGAGCTCTGTAGTTTCCATTATCCTCAAGAGTGAGGTTCTTAATGTGCAGGGATGTCAATGTTGCATGGACTCTTTGCTCATATCTGTTCCAGAGACTCTTCCAAGTTAGTCTGCCAGTCTCAGGCTCCAAGGTGAACAGAGGCTGATGGTTTTTCTTAGAGAGGAAGCTCCATTCGATCCTTTGGATCTTTTTTCCTTGGGTTGTGTTCAAGTGAAACAGGATGGAACCTCCCCGGACCCCATACAGAGAAGTCTGAATATCAGGACTTTGATCTCCTGAGGTCGGGACACCTGGGATGATGGGAAACAGAAAACATTGATCAGCACTATTTACTCATGTAGAGCAGATCATAGCATTTCAGACTTCCTTAGCCAAAAAGAACATGGTCACTTAGTTCATACCTTTTCATCAGGACAGCGTTTTTCCAAACCAGTCCCACTCTAGGAAAGGGATACACAAGCAGCAGCTCAGCTCCCTGAGGGACAGCACAGTCTAGCACATAGGATTCACTTACAGCCAGTACTGTCATAAAGTATAAGCCCCCACCATGTGGTATAGAGGAACCAAACTGGGCCATGAGCCAGAAGACCTGATTTAGAGGAGCTTACTAACCAGGACACTTTGGTTTTTAATTTATTTTTTTCTGGGTGATACATATATTATCATGCAAAACATATTTCCATATTGTTCATTTTTGTAAAGGATTAATCTTATAAAACAAAAACTCCAAAACATAAACCCAAATAAACAAGTAAAAAATGCTATGATTTCATCTGCATTCTGATTCCAACAATTCCTTCTCTGGAAGTGGAGAGCATTCTTTGTCCTAAGTCCCTTAGAATTGTCCTGGATCATTGTATTGCCGATAATAGCTAAGTCTATCACAGTTGATCATTCCACAATATTGCTGTTACTATGTACAAGTTCTCCTGGTTTGGCTTATTTCATTCTGCATCAGTTCATGTAGGTCTTTCCAGTTCTTTCTGAAATCATGCTCTTTATCATTCTTATAGCACAATAGTATTCCATCATCAACGTATACCACAATTTGTTCAATCTTTGTCCCATTGACGGACATCTCATTAGTTTCCAGTTAATCATGACACCTTGGGCAAATCATTGAACCTCTTTTAGCCTCAATTTATTCATTTATAAATGGAAACAACAATCCTTGCACAATGAATTTTGTCAAGTTGTTTTATTTTCATTTTATTTTTTCAATTACATATAGAAACAATTTTTGACAATTGTTTTCTGACATTTTCCAATAGTCTGATATAAATTATACCAATGCTTTCATGCAACAAGTGTTGCCACATTTCCTGTATCGTGACTGAAGACACACATCAAATATACAATTAAAACAAACTCATTAAGGAAATAAATTGAAGGGTGGTATGCTTTGAGCTGTAATCAGATTCCAACAGTTCCTCCTTTGGCCATGGATAGCTATTTTTTTTTAATCATGAGTCCCTTGGAATTATCTTGGAAACTTGTTTTGCTGATAATTGTTTAGTCCTTCACATTTGCCAGATTGTTTTAAGGGTCAAAAGAGATCATGTATATAAAGTGTTTTATTAACACACACATACACACATATGCGTACTACTGTTATCTGAAATGTGTTTATATTGCAGTTCTTATAGCATTCTTCATGGTACAACATAAACACATTCTCTCTTCCTCTTCCCTTAGTGGAGATGGGGAAGAGTTCATCACTCCCTTTTAAGTATTGATGTACTTTAGGGATTTGAGGTATGGGAATTGTTCAATTCCCACCTACCCCATCTCTATCCTTCAATCTTCTTGTTCATTTGTTTGTCCTGCATTTACTGAGAACATGTGATCTGGGGATGAAAGGGACCTGAGAAATAATCTCATCCAACCCCATCCTTTTACAATGGAGAAAACTGAGATCCAAAATGGTTAAGCAAGATTACCTCACTCTTCAAATTTCCCCCAAATAATCAAAAATAATCCTTCAGGTATTGTCCTAAGGTCACATAGAAAGGAAGTGTCAGAGCTGAGATAAGAACTGTATTTCTCTGCTTCCAGCTCTTACACTCCTTTCTCTGGATTAAATTGCACCTCATATATCCATTCCCATGTTCATTACCTCTTCAGTAATATTCATGATTTAGTGCTTTGTAGAGTCCTTTTATTTATTCTATTTTTGGCACTGTGTTTTCTTGTGATGGGGAATTCATACAAGTATGTAAGAACAAAAGTCATTCTTGAATATATAAGTGGCCAAAGGATATGAACAAGCAGGTCTCGAAGTGAAAAATAAAAGCCATCAAACAGCCATGTGAAAAACATGTTCCATATAATATAATAATATAATATAATAAGAGAAGCGCAAATTAAAATAACTTTGTGTTTCTGCTTTACACCTACCAAATTGACAAAGATGACAAAAAAGGAAAATGACAATTATTGGTGGGGTTGTAGGAAGACAGACACACCAATGCATTATTAATAGAGCTATGAATAGTTCCAAGGATTCAGGAAAAAAATTTGAAACTCTCCCCCAAAAAAAGTCATCTGTGAAAATATTTCAGAAACTAATATATCTATTTTCCTTGAACTACCTTACCATTACATAGTACACTGGACACAGAGTATACCTTTTGCAAGAAAGAGCTAATAAGGAGTCTGCAGTGTGCCAGAACTTTTGCTTACTCCCAGACGCCTTCATAGTGTTTGCTGACTGACCTTGCTGAGCTATCCTTCACAAGTTCTACCTGAAGTGGCCTAAACTGGCTTCAACCAGCCTTGTGGTCAGTCATTGCTACCAAACATCCTAAAACATCCTGGTTCTGTGTTTCACCTATTCCTGGAAGAGACTACACATTTTCCATCCCTAATTCCTATTCAACCACCTCTTGTAGGTTATGAGCATAAATTGCCCCTACTCGTCTCAGGCTACAGAGTCTCCATCCTAGATTTCCTCCACTGTGCATCTCTAATTATTTTCCCTTTTAATAAATAATCTTTTTAATTCAACCAGGGACTCCTCTATTGAGAGGACCTTCAGTTTTAATTCAAACAGGACTCTCATTAAGACATGAGTTTTTCATTGCTAATATACTAAACTATGAACACCCTTTGACCCATCAATAACACTAATACAGGGGCAGCTGAGTAGCTCAGTGGATTGAGAACCAGGCCTAGAGATGGGAAGTCCTAGGTTCAAATCTAGCCTCAGACACTTCCTAGCTGTGTGACCCTGGGCAAGTCACTTAACCCCCATTGCCTAGCCCTTACCACTCTTCTGCCATAGAGCCAATACACAGTATTGACTGCAAGACGGAAGGTAAGGGTTTAAAAAAACAAATAAATAACACTAATACACCTATACCCCAGTGAGGCAAAGGATCCAAATGTACAAAGATATTTAGAGTCATTTTTTGTTAGAGCAAAAGACTGGAAACAAAGTATGTGTCCATGAACAAATTATAGTATATTAGTATAATGTACTTTTAAAATGATGAAAAGGATAAATTCAAAGAAACTTGGAAAGACTTACATGAACACATATGGAAGAAACTGGCAAAAATAGGAGAATAATTATATAATGACCATAGAACTAAAAAGGAAAACAGCTTTGAAATAGTTAAGAACTCCAAACATTGAAATGACCAATAGCCACTCCCAAAGATTAATGATGAATCCCATATGTTTCCTTTCTCTTAGAGAGATGACAGAGTATAGGCAAAGAATAATTCATATGTTACCAAACATTGTCAATATGTATATTTGTCCTGTTTTTTATAGTTATATTTGTTTATTACAAGGAAGAGCTTCTGGTTTTTTTGAGCAGGAGGGAGAATTATGGAGGTTAGAGGGATCATAGTAATAACAATGACAAAAAGAAGAAAGTTTTCATAAAACCTTTTAAAAATACATAAAAGAAAGCAAAAGTTCCGAAGGACATACAGACAAGCAGAACAGTGTTAATTAAATTTAATATATACTTAAGAAAAAACTATTTTAAAAAGCTTCACATACGGTCTTTTTTTCTGTTATTTGTTATATATGAAAATGTTCGTGTCTGTTGATGTTGGTCAAGTCCAAATTTTTTTTTTTAAACCCTTGCCTTCCATCTCAGAGTCAATATGATGTATTGGTTCTAAGACAGAAGAATGGTAAGGATGGTTTAAACATAAAAGATGATACCACAAGTAAATGAGGGTAACATAGAATAGTTTACTTGTCAAATTGAGGGAGAAGGGAAGAATTTATGACCAAACAAGAGACAGAGAACATGACAAGATGTAAAATGAATAAAATTAAATTTGAAAGGGTCTGTACAAACAAAACCAATGTAACCAAGATTAGAAAGGAAACAACAAACTGGCAGGGGAGAGGGGAATTTTTATAACAAAATTTCTCTGATAAAGGTCTCACTTCTCAAATATTTAGAGAACTAAGTCAAATTTGTAAGAATACAAGCCATTTCCCAGTTGACAAATGGTCAAAAGATATGAACAAATAGTTTTCAGATGAAGAAATCAAAGCTATCAATAATTATGTTTAAAATATTCTAAATCTCTCTTGATTAGAGAAATACAAATTAGAACACCTTGGAGTCGCTACCTCACATCTATCAGATTGACCAATATGATAATAAAGGAAAGTGTTGGAAGGAGTGTGGCAAAATTGGTACACTAATGCATTGTTGGTGCAGTTGCAAACTGATTCACCCATTCTGGAGGGCAGAATTTGGAACTAAGCCCAAAGGACTATAAAACTGTGCATACCCTTTTATCCAATACTACCAATACTAGGTCTGTATCCCGAAGAGATTTTTTAAAGGACGGGGGCAGAAGGAAAGGCACTACTTGTACAAAAATATTTATAGCAGCCATTTTTGTGGTGGTAAAGAATTGGAAATTGAGGGGATGTCCATCATTTGGGGAAAATCTGAACAAATTGTGGTATATGTTAGTGATGGAATACTATTGTGCTGTAAGAAATGATGAACATGATGATTTTAGAAAGACTTTGAAAGACCAACATGAATACATGTAAAGTGAAATAAGCAGAACCAGGAGAACATTGTACACAGTAACAGTAATGTTGTGGAATGCTCAACTATGAAAGATTTAGCTACTCTCAACAATACAATGATCCAGGAAAATTCTGAAGGATGTATGGCAAAGAATACTCTCTACCTCCAGAGAAAGAACTCTTAGAGTTAGAATACAGATCAAAGCAAACTATTTTTCACTTTAGTTTACTTTGGTTTTTATTTGAGGTTTTGGTTTTATATGAATATTCTCTTACAACTATGTATGTGTACCACAATAATACATGTATAACCCAGATCGAATTGCTTAACCATCTCTGGGAAGGGGGAGGGGAGGGAGGGAGAGAAACTATTTGGATCTTATAATTTCAGAAAATGATATGTGGAAAATTATTATTACATATAATCAATAAAATAGAATATTTTTAAATGAAGAAATTTAAAATAAAATGTGAATGCTTAAAAAAGAAGAGTAATAAGTGGTAGGTAATGGGGGTTAAGTGACTTACCTAGAGTCACCCAAAGTCTATAATTTTTTTTAATTATAACAAAATAAAGACAT
>NW_025393324.1:0-9397 GCF_016433145.1 Gracilinanus agilis
CTGTCTCTCTCTGTGTCTCTTTCTCTGTCTCTGTCTGTCTGTCTGTCGGTCTCTCTCTCTGTCTCTATCTCTGTCTCTATCTCTGTGTCTCTCTCTGTCTCTGTCTCTGTTTCTCTCTCTGTCTCTGTCTCTCTATCTCTCTCTGTCTCTCTCTCTCTGTCTCTTTCTCTGTCTCTGTCTGTCTGTCTGTCTGTCTCTCTCTCTCTCTCTGTCTCTCTCTCTCCCTATGCCTCACTGAAGCCTCTGAATAAAGCCACAGGAACTCTGCCAGTATCAAGTCTCCTCTCTTCTCATTAGACGGGTTCATGGAAGAATGAGCTCTCCCAGATTTTCACTCCACACCACACAGCTGCTTAGTAGCAGACATAGGCTAAACTACTTCATGAATCCTTCCAATCCAATCTGAAAATAGCACCTCAAAACCACTGAAGACACTGAACCAGAAAGGAGATGGAGTGAGGGAGCTGTCCTACAGAAAACAACTTGAAAGGTAAGCAGGGACAATCCATTTTCATGGGATAAAGGGGAAGCCCAAGCAAAATTGTACATAGAGAAGTTGGGACCAACCCCCCCCCCCCATCCATCCCCTTGTGTCAGTTTCTGAACCTGGGCAGTGGCCAACTTTGGGATCCCAGGACCCAGCATGAGCCAACAATGGAGTACTCCACACCCCACATCTATCCCTTGAAGTCCCAAGACCTGGTACCAGCCCNACCCAGCATGAGCCAACAATGGAGTACTCCACACCCCACATCTATCCCTTGAAGTCCCAAGACCTGGTACCAGCCCACGGTAAGTCCCCGAAGTCCTTAACACTTGTTCCTTTGTAGCCTGTGGTGAAGCTCCTAGCTAGGCAAAATACTTTACAATCCTTTAAGTCCTGCAAGCCATCAACAGAGGTGACAGAAACCGCAGTTTTCAGAACTCCAGTTAATAGGCCAAAAAAAATAAATTCAAAAATGTATGGAAAATGAGCAAATAGCAAAAGAAACACCTGACCATAGAAACATTTTGTGGAGATAAGGAAGTGGAAGGCAATTCAGTAGGAAAGAGTGAGAGCAAACCAAATTCAGAACTTCAGAGAAAACTGGGAACTGGAAGAATTACAAAAGGAATTTAAAAATCAAATAGTGGCGAAAGAAAAATGGGGAAAAAGAAATGAAAACAATGCAAAAAGAAAATTACAGCTTAAAAAAGCAAAATTGATCAAGTGGAAAAAGAGGTTCAACTGTCTAATGAAGAAAAGTGTTTCTGAAAGTGCATTAATATGAACCAGTAGTTTTTAAATTTTATTTTTTTATTTCTTTTCATTTAAATAATTTAGAATATTTTCCCATGGTTACATGATCCATGTTCTTTCCCTCTTCTCCTCCATCCTCCCTCCTGGAGCTGAGGAGCAGTTCCAATGGGTTTTACATATATGAATTCATAGTTTTTGAAAAATCACACCTTAGGTCACTGTATTCCAACTCAAAAGGGGAAAGCCAATAAACACTTTTAGGAAGGTTGTTTACACACTTTTTCATAGATCTGGTAACAGCAAAGAGAAGGGAGAAGTCGATTCTTGATGAAGGAGCTGAAGAAAAAAGCCACACCTTGATACACCTTAGAAGAAAAGATTCAGGAAAACAAAGAAAAAGTTCTGCAGGTGACCCAATTCCCAAAGAGAAAAAGTAAATGTATTACCTGTTTCTCTTTGGGTAAAATGAAGTAGAAAGTGAGCAATATTATGAACACTTGAATAAAAGCTTAGAGGAAATTTACTTAATTTAGTCCACAAACAGAGATTCAAATCTCCTGGATTTAGAACAGGGGGAAAGACCTTAAACACTCATTTACACAGAAATATTTTAAAAGGATAGTGGTGATAAAGTAACCTGCAAAAATAGTTTGATTGTTCTCAGATTTTCTATCATCTCTTGTGTTGCTTATTCTTCCACCTCAGCTTTGTATTGTTCTACTTGACTATTGATTTCAAAATGATGCTTAAGGTGAGCTATTTCTCCTTCCAATTGGCTTTTTTCCTCTTGCAGTTTGTCACAGTTCTTTTTCCAGCTCTTTCCATAGACGGCTACTCTTCTCGAAGACCTCAAATTGTCGATGCCTTTTTCATGTCCTTTGAAGACGCTGCTTCCATTTGTTGTGCACGGACATCATTCTGTAAGAAAAAAGAGCAGCTCAGCAATTCCACCAGTAAAATAAGGGTCTTTCAACTGATCTCAAGCTGTTCAAACTGATTTTTAATTCAGCTTGAATAAAATATAGCATCGTCCTCTCATAGCTATGAAATGTGTTATTATTAGGTAAATTAACATGTTAAAAAGAAAGAACAGACTGAAAGAAGAAGGCATGGAATGGTATGGCTAGCTCCCGTCTTTCATATAGTCCACATCCAGTACTTGCTCCCGCATTGTCTCCTCTACCTTTTTAATGTGTCATAGACTTCTTTTCTTCCCAGCTTCTATTAGAGTGAGCAGATACCAAAAAAAAGTCAGAGTAGATGGAGGCCATCAAACTCTTGTGAAGTTCAGCCAGGCCCGAAGCAATGAGAGATCTTTCTGTAAAAGCCCTCCCTTCTGTCTTAGCATCTACACAGGCAGAAAAGCAGGAAGGGCAAGGCAATTGAGCTTAAGTGACTTGCTCAGGGTCACACAGCTAGACAGTATCTGAGGACAGATTGGAACCCCAAACCTGACATTCTCCAGGCCTGGCTCTCTAACCACAGAGCTATCTGGCTGCCCAAACCAGAGATCTTAAAAGGAATTACTAAAGAAAGGAGATCCCTTGGTACCATTCTGCTGAGAGCATCAATGCTATGTTAATACATTTGCCTGAGACAGCGCATCTATTTGTGGCCAGCTTTTGAACTGGAGGTCCAGACAAAGAAGAGTCTTTTTCACACAATTCTGGCAGCAAGGTCCAAGGAACATACCCCTTTGACTAAGAAATTACTTAATTCAGAGACTCTCTTGTTTAAGGGTCCTCCTTCCTCCTCGCCTGGGGCTTCTTCTACCAGATCAGCCAAGAAGTTTTGCAGGATTTCTACCAGTTTTCTTTAGCCCACGGGGGTTACATGGCTGACTGAAAAGAGGGAGGAATAAGAAGTGTGGAACCACGGAGATCCAAAGGGGAAATCTCATGAAATATTAAGAAGAGAAGCTATCTTTGATAACTATGGAGGAGGACTGCGAGGCTGCAGACCCCAACCAGGAAAATTAATGGTAGTGAGAGACGAGGATTCTAAGGAGCCACGTGTCATCTTGGAAGAAAAATCAATATTAGCACTAGGAGTACTAGGAGTAGTCAGCATTTACATAGTCCTCAAAAGTCTGCAAAGGGCTTTCTGTGTTATCTCATTTGAACACACTCTAATTTGTAGAACCTCTCTAGGTCTCCCCCCTAAGGTCAGGGGTTGAAGTGGGGAAATATCACCATCGAATCAAATGCCAGAATCCTTGGTAAAAAAGCAATAGCTTCAGATGTATCCGTCCACCGATTATTATCCCAGCAGAGACAATACTTTTGCTACCCTCCAATAGAAAAGGGCATGCTGGAGCAGAATGGCTTTCAACCACTTCTGGGTGGGATGAAAGGAAAACCTTCTTAGAGTCCTTCCCTCTCTTAAACCCAAGCAAGTCCTGCCTTTCCAGAGACTGTTCCTGACTTTTTTCATCTGTCATATTATGGACGTTCTTAATGCTGGCAGCAATTGCTTTGCAATCAGACTACTGCTTTATGAGTTCTTGGTCATGTAAAAATCTCTTCAGGAGCTCCTGCTTTTGGCATTGTTTCTGCTACTTGTCATCTTTTGGGGGGATGTTTTTTCCTGTGCAGGGTCAAAAAGGAGTTTTGGAGAGAGCCCAGAGGCCCAAAGAGGCCCTGAAAAAGAAAGGGCTTTCCAGGACTTGGTCCCTTGAAACAGCCCATTCCACTTTGGGATCACTCTAATGATTGGAAAGGTTTTCTTTCCAGTCACCCTAAATTCCAGTCATTGCAACAACTTCCATTCACAGAAGGAAAACAATGTTTCTCCCAGCAAAACTTTCCAGGACTTGAGAAACTCTCTTACCACAGTGTTTAGACAGAGCCTAATTCATATAGGCAATGATTTTCGATAGAGATAGAATATATGGAATACTCTACACATCATATACATGTAATATCTCGAGTGTACCTTATATAAAAGAATATAGGCGGTCTATGATTCTCCAAAGTGAATAGAGTGTCTCATTTGCAGGTCTATATCTGTGAAGTCACTAGATGTCAGTATGTGGGGGGAGATAGAAAATCTCCAAACTTGTCTACGGAGTCCCTGAGAGAGCAGTAAGAAGTGTGTGCCTACGTCTTCCATAGAATGTGTGGGCTGGGTGGATAAAGCACCAGGCTTTATCCCGCCAGTTGGGAGGATCTGGGTTCAAATGTGCTCTCAAACACTTGCTAGCTGTATCGCCCTGGGCAAGTCCCTGAAGTCCCATTTGCCTCGCCATTGCCATTTTTCTATCTTAGAATTGATGCTGAGATATTTAGAAGGTTGGGCAGCGAGGTGGCTCCTTGGGGAGAGAAATCCAGGCCTGGAGAGGGGAGATTCTGGGTTCAAATACTGCCTCAGACACTTCCTAGCTGCGTGACCCTGGGCAAGTCACCTAGCCCCACTGGCCTAGCCCTTACCAGTCTTCTGCCTTGGACCTGACACTTAGTATTGATTCGCAGACAGAAGGTGAAGGCTCTAAGAAAGAAGAAGGGGTGGGTTTGGGGGAAAACAAGAAGAAAAAACAACTGTTGCCCTTCCAGGCTTGTGGCTTTGCGTCTTCCACCGGATGCTTCTGACATCTGTAACGGTGTCCAAAGGAATTTGAAGATGAGGCACTTTTTACACTTGCCGGTATTGAATGTTACCTTATTTTGTAACAGCTGCCTTTGTGCATCCCCTTGCGAACGGGCCAGCTTCAGGGCTGCCTCGGAACCAACAGCTCCTTTGACACATTCTTCCGGTTGATTTTTTTCTTCATCTGGGAGAAGGAACCGAATAATCAAGTCAAACTTAGTTAAAATAAACACCGTCTGTTGAAAAAGACATGATCTCGGCCCCATTCGCTGCAGGTATTTTCTCTCCCGAGGAAGAAAAGGAATCTACAAAGAGTTCTTAAGGTCCCTTTAACCACTGGCATCTGCCCACAGAAAGAGTCGTCTCCCTCCTCAGCTCGTCTCTGGGTGAAAACACGTGTGTCGTCCTCAGGCACGTCTTCTTCCTTCCCAGCGCTTCATTGCCCACCACTGGCCACAGGAGCTCTGGCTTCCCAGAGACCTTTGCAGTCCGAGGGGCAGCTTCCAGGCCTCAGAGCGGCCTTCCCGAAGGTTTCAGGGTGACCGCTGGTGCCTTCCATACGGTCCCGGTAGGTCGCTGTAAATTAGGCGAGGAAGCACTCAAATCGGCGCCCTGAAATCCTCAGGGATCCATCTCCTTGGCGAGGCTTGTTTGGAGGAGAGAGACGTGGGCAGCCCCGAAAGGGGCTCTCAAGAGTTACGGCGTGCACGGAGCGCGTGCGCGGGCCAATGAGTTTCCCCCCCAGCCCTGGGGCTCCAAAGGCAGCTCCGCGCCAGCCCCGCCAAGCCTCTCGCAGCCCGAACGCGGCTGGCAAATGCCGGAGCCCTCGGAGACTCTTCTTGGCCACTGCGTGGCAGCCTCTGCCTGGGAGCCCTGGAGCTGGCCGCCTCTTGCCAGACTCCTCCAAAGGCGTCCCGTGTCCATTCGATTCGCTGAGGAAGGAGCAAGCGGCGACCCCTAAGGGCTCGGATCGAAGACAGCGCGGAGACAGCCCGTGGCCTTCTCGCTGTCCCGCTGGTGGCTTCAGTCCCTTTTCGGGGCCCTATCCACAAGCCATCGTAGGGCATCAAGTTGGCGGGGAAGGTCCTGCGTTCTCCACCCCACGGAGGAGCTGTACCTGGGTGAGGACGAGAGCAGAGGGCGCAGCGGCACGTCACCGGCACAGGGCAGAGATGGCACAGCACAGGGCGCGCTTCGCAGGAAAGAGCAGGGCCCAGTTTCACTGGAGCTTCCGTGGCACAAGAGGGAACGATACGATTTTCGTGTGGAAAGGCAGGGGGCTGCCATATTGTGCAGGGCCTTGAATGCCATGCCAAGGAATTCTGGAGCGTCTCAAGCGCCATATTCTTCATGGAATCTTCCTCATTCCACAGAGTCAGAAGAGACATCTCCCTACTGCAGTCTCTGATCCTGTTTCCTCCGGACCCTTTCTCAGCCCTTTCCGCATTCCTATCTGCACGAGAGTTATTTGGGTCCCCGTCTTTTCTTTTCTTTTCTTCCAGATTGTAATCACCTCCAGGGCACCGACTGTCCAGATTCACCTCTCTGCAGCTCCAGAAGGCAATATACACTTTCTGGCTGAATGGAAAAGGAACAAATGAATGAAGAATGAAGGAAATCAATTGGGTTCAGAACATTAGACCTACAGAAACAGCTTATACGGAGAAATAGCACGTATAGCAAGAGACCACTGTCAAAAGCTGCACAGTGGATGTTAGAAAACACACTTCAAGGCTTAGGCGCCGTGTGGCATTTAATTATAATTTCCACAGATGTAGGTCAGAAGGCTTTGTCTTTCACTGAATCCAATGGGAACGGACAAATTCTTTCTTCACTGAGAATTACACACACTGCACTTTTCTAAGTAGTGACGGGTAAATGAATTGGTACTTAGGATGTAACAAAATACGTTAAGGAAATAATTGCTTAATTAATGTTTGTTTGAAATGGTTGGGAAAAAAGCATTCTTACCTACTGATGTCTTTCGGTAATTCTTCATTTCTCTTCATTTGTTCATCTAGACTGACTTTCCAAAGATTGCTTTAAATCAATGATCTTCTTTACTTTAACCCTTTCGGTATCAGGCTTTGAAAATGAAAATATTTCCAAAAGCAAAATAATACCAGAACCAAACGGGTATTTCAACAATGGAAGGTTTTCAATGATTCCAGATCCAATTAAAATATCAGTTTAGTCAAGCCCCATATGGAGATTTGAAAAATTAGTCATTTTTCCTTAAAATGATAGAGCTTTCTAAAAGATTTTTTAAATTCACATGAATGGAAATTCTCATTTTATGTCAATATAGGTATTACTATAATAAAGTCTTCACAAACTCAAAAGTTAAATAAACAGATAAGCATGGAGTGGAATTTGCCAACATATCTTGGAGAACCACTGGCCTTTTCTCTTCTCTTAAGGCATTTCCCATTCCTCTTGCACACTTGGCCCATACTCTAAGCATTCTTGTGTTGAAATAGGTATATATGTTTTCTTATGTTAGCCAATAAAACTGTTCTCCAAATCTCTGTGTTTTTGCAACCTGTGTAGATTCATATTTTCTTATTGTTGCTTCAGTGGTGTCTGTTTGCTCTAGATTAGGAACCAGGTAAATGGCTTGTCCTCTCTTCAACTTCCCATCAAGTTTTCAGCCTCTCCTCCCCTCTCCTGGTGTCTCTTGCGTCTTAAAATAGAATAATGTTCCTCCTGCTGAATTCAGCTGCCCCTTCTAGATTCATTCCTATTTCTACTCTTTGCTTCCAAATTTCTCCAATGAATGAGTGTATCCCACAGCTACCATTTCCTTATCTCTCATTCCTATTTCTTTCATTCATTTATTGACGACTGTTGGCTTCTTGATTTATTCAGTTCAAACCTGTGATTGAATGGACATGGGGAACTCTGAAAAAAAAAATCCATCAATCAAGGCAAATAAGCTCTGTTCCCATCTTGCTGTTTAGAATCTGAACCCCCCAGAGTGTTATAGAATGAC
This sequence comes from Gracilinanus agilis, assembly GCF_016433145.1. NCBI lineage: Eukaryota > Metazoa > Chordata > Mammalia > Didelphimorphia > Didelphidae > Gracilinanus > Gracilinanus agilis. The sequence continues at coordinate 7,818 of NW_025393324.1, forward strand.
TTAGGGCATGGTGAAGTTACAAGGCTTATCCAGGAACACAAGTCTATGCAAGTTAGGCTTGGGATAGGAACCCCTGTTCTCCTGACTCTGAGGCCATTTATCTATGCGTATCACATGGTGCTTCTCTTTAGTTCCATGCAATCTGGATCACTTCCATACACATCACTGAGACTGCATTCTTAAAAGGCAGAGGAATTCTATCCTATCTTCTATATTGGACCTTGACTTCTCCCCCAAGTAGAAGATTGTTTCTCTCATGGGATTTGTTGTTAATTATCCCAGGGGATGATTCCCTCACAGTGTTTCTCCTTCTTCTTATATCTCAGGGTAACTATTCCTTAGACCAGGCACATTACCTCAAGTTGAAGGTCATAAATTGGGGTAGACCTTGTGTGATTAGAAATCAGTACCCTTGAACTACGATTCCCAGCACCCCACTTTCATCCTCACCTTAGGTCCTTATATTTTGTAGATAAAGTTTCTGTTAACTCCACCCTTTTCTCTCTTCTTCTGCTTTCCAGGTCCAGTAAACTTGTCTTTACTCAGGCTATTCTTTTGTCTTTCTACTTCCTCTACTTCAGGTGGTCATTAAAAGAAATCATATAAAATATAATACTTGGATTTATTGGGTATTAATTTTAATTTTACATTTCTGGCCACCAGCAAAGTTGGAAAAAGAATTCTCAATTTTTTTTTAAGAAAGCCGTTGAATAAAAAATAGGGAGTAGATAAAGTTTGCAAAGCCACATTCCCTGCTGCTTCTGGTGCCCCATTGCTTGTTCCTGCTCTTTTTTGTTTTGTTTTGTTTTTCACCCACCACCATGCTCGCCCACCCACCCACCAGCTTTCTTTTGAGCGATTGAACCTGGGGCTCCTTGTTGAAAGGGATAATCTGAAGCCTCCAGAGCACTGTCGATTCCCCAAAGTTCCTGGGTGGAGGGTGAGCTCTAAAACCCTTTTCCCCTTGCTTGCTGCAGCTTCTCAAAGTAAGTTTTTTCCCCAAGAACATTCGGCCCTCTTCCTACAGTGAGTTTGGGAACGTCTTGCTGAGGCGTTAACGGAGTCCCATAAGAGAGCGTCTGAGCAGCCCTCTGCCGCTTCTTCCTTTCTCTGCTCCCTTGGTGACGGCAGTGCAGGCGCCGGGCCCTGGTTCCTCTTGTCACATCCTCGACACTGTGCGGCTAGGAGGAAAGGGGGACGTGTACAAGGACACTCGTTACTGCCAAGGCTCCAAGTCCTCTTCTAGCTTCCTAAGATCCCCCCACCATTCCCCCCCCACCCCCATTTACCGCGCAGGCAGCTCTTATGGAGGAATTCTCAGGAAGGAGGAAAAGCTCTTTTACTAGGTGGCTTCTTAGACCTCCCATGCCAAGAGGCAGTGAAAGCTGCATCTCCCCGTTCCCCCCAGCTCATGCCTAGGCAGGGTGGACAACTCCCAAGGAGAGGAGGAGGGCATCCTGCAAATCTCCTATCAACTCTAGCAATCTGAATCCCCGGACAGAGTCTGCAAACCCATCCCAACTGGGTCATATTCCATTACCCTACTTAAACTATCTGTAGCATTCTTCAATAGACATGTT
>NW_025393325.1:0-10155 GCF_016433145.1 Gracilinanus agilis
AAAAAAGTTCTTATGCTCTCCTCTTCTCCTCGGTACTCTCAGCTTTATGGGTTTTCATGCCACCTCTCTCTTTTCAGTTAGTCTTGTCAGTGGAATTACTAGCCAGAAGTGAATTTGAGCAAGAGGAGGCAGTAGTAGGGGCTGGCTGGGGTGGGGGTGGAGACAGATAGGTTGTACAAAGGAGAGAGCATCAGGCCTGGGTTCAGGGAGACTCATCTCCCCAAGTTCAAATCCAGCCTCAGACATTTACTAGCTGAGTGACCCTGGGCAAGTCATTTCACCCCATTTGCCTCAGTTTTCTCATCTGCAAAATGATCTGGGAGCAGGAAACTCCAATACCTTTGCCAAAGAGTCGGACGTGAATGAAACGACCGAACGGCATCAAAGGCAGTAAATAGCAGAGGGGATCGGTCAGAAAGACATCTACTGGCTGAGTAAATTCCTAAGGAACGGAGTTAACGCCATATTCCAAACCTGTATCCCTACTGTGGATTGTGGTAACTGTGTCACTTCAAGAAGAGCTCAGAACTGCCCATGTATTTCTAATGGTGACATTATAAAAGGCCTCCCACCTCTTTCCCCCCAGACTGCCTTTTGAAACAAATGATTTGCTGGTAGTTCTAAGTACTGTGGTTCAGTGCCTTTTGCCGGCTAGCTAGCTTCTTCTCCTAGCTCTCTGACCCTTCTGTCTCAGTCTCCTCTGCTGAACTTTGGTCCAGGTCACACCCACTAACCACTAGTGACCCCCAGGGCTCTGTCCTAGACCCTCCTCTCTTTGCTTCTCTCTCTCTCTCGTATTAGTTTCCTTGGTGACCTCAGCAGCTTTCTGGGTTCCCACATCATCTCTGTGCTTCTGATTCTGAGATCTCCTTAAGTTCTCTCCTGACTTGCTCTCCCACCTCTTGGACGTGTTGAACTGGCTGTCCAGGAGACGTGTCCAAACTCGCCGTCTCCGCCCAACCCTTCACTGTGCCTGACTTTTCTGTTACTGTCAAGGATGACCACCATCCTCATCTCAGCCTCACCATCTAGGTGCCACGCTCTAGTCCATGCTCACCGCCCCCCGCACCGATGTCCAGTTCTACCTCTGAGCATCTCTTGAACATACCCCCTTCTGCTAGTGGTGGTGGTCAGGTCAGGTTCAAATGTAGCCAGCAGAGAGACAGCCAATAGATTAGCGAGAGTGTGGATGACGGGGAGGGCAATGTGTTGGAGAAGATGGGCTGACCTGGGCCCAACGAGGCACGTGACGGGCTCTGCCTTGGCGAGGAGGAGAGTTGACACTCTTCCTGTAAGCTGGGTCAGGAGAAGAGAGTGTCTGAGGGCACCTGATTGCCGTGGCGTGAGGCAGCTGGGAGAAAGGGGAAGCTCTCGGCAAACAGCCTCCTGTTTTTGGCGAAGTAGAACATTTTCAGGCTCTCCGCGGAGAGGGTGGCCGTAGGGGTTGCCGGGAAGGCGAGAGGGAGAACAGGTGGGACAGGGACTCGGTGAGGGGTGTAGCGAGATTGCCTTGCTGTAGTAAGGGCCCACTTAGGATTCTGTAGCATCAGTTTTCAGTCAGCGTGGTTTTGGATTTCCTCCAGCTCCCATGTAGTGGCATGGGAACAGGTGGGAAAAGAATGGATGGGGTTGGCATTTGGCATAGGGTGAGGCGGTAGGAGCCTCGAGCGTGGACTTGAGTGGGTTCACCGGCAGCGGGGAGAGGGGTGGTGTGAAGACAGAGGTAGGAGGAGAGCGTAGCCAGGATGGTCTGGGCTCGAACTGAGAGCTGGAGGGAACGGAGGGGTTGACGAGGCCAGACGACAGGGTTGGGGTCACGAAGCAAAGGGAAAGATGGAACGAGAAAAGCCATGAGCAGGTGAAGGGATTTCAGAGTTTGTGACCATGGAAGCGGAACACTCGTGGCCGATGCCAGGATCAGTATGACTGTCTCTGCGTGTAGGGGAGGGAGGGAGGGAGGGCGGGCGGGCAGAGGAAGAGGAAGAGGTCATGGGAAATGAGAAAGCGGAGGAACTGGGGGGTGTTGGTGTCGTATTGGAAGGGAGCGTCGGTATGGATGCCCACGTCGCCCGGCGCCGGGGAGGAAGGACGCTAAAGTTAGTAGCGAACCCATTGGCTTTAGAAGGGGGCAGAGCAGAGAGATCCGTGTCTCTGGGGCCGGTAGACGATGGCCACCGGATCCGGACCGTACATCGGGATAGCACGAATGTCACGGGAGAAGTTGCCGGGCGATGGTGGCGGGGGGGTCCGGAAGGGTCAGGTTTGGGGGTGAACGGGACCCAGGGAGTTCCCCGACCCCACGAGGGCCGACGAGTTTCAGGCGACGAGAGGGAAATGTGGCCCGTGGAAGAAGGGTGAGCAGCGCTTCGGCAGCAGCAGCAGAGGGCCGGGTCTCAGTGTGAGCCAGGCATGGGCACGTCTGAAGGGGGCAGAGGTGAGGTTAAGGTGGATGAGAGTGAGCTAGTGGGCAGATGGGGATGTACACCAACAGCAGAGGGGGTGGCATGGGGTAGGGGGATCCCTGCTGAGATAGGGGTGGAGGAAGAGCATGCTGACCCCCGAGCGGGAATGCGTCCGAGCACTCTGGCGGGAGAGAGATCTGGGGAAGGAGGCGTGTGATTAGGCCGAGGCCCCCGCTTGAAGGCGGACCCGGTGGTGGGAAGGGGAGACCCCAGGAAGCTCACTCACGCCAACAGGAGCAGGAGAAGGTACTAAAGCCCAGTCAGGCCACAACAGGCCCTTCCCTGGATGGGAGAAGGCCCTTGGGGAGAGGTGGAACAGAGTCGGGGGCACCCTGGCACCAGAAAAGGCCCAGGAGGCCACCGGGACAGGAGGTGGGCTCTGCTCTCTGTAGCCATTGCCCAGAGGTACGTGGTAGGGGCTTAGCTGGGGTCTGGTCTTCAGGCCGGTCTCTGTGATATTCAGGGTCTGCCCATCCATCCTCCGGGGCCCGCGTCGAGCCAGGCAGCCTTGGCCGACCGCGCCGGGCCCCTTCTGTCTCTCTGGCTCACGTCAGTCACTTGGCTGCAGACTAGGGCGTGCGGCTGTCAGCTTTTGAGAGCCCAGATTGGCTTCTCTCTTCCTCAGCCCACGGGGGCTCGCTCACCAAGCAGCTGCCAGTCAGAGAAAGGAAGCTCTTGGAGAGCTGGGCTGCTCTCCCTTATTTGGGGGTTTTGGCCCCAGGGCCACGCACACAGTGGGTGCTTCATAAATGCTCGTTGAGTTCTCGATGGAACGTGTCTCTGGTTCTCTCTCCGACTGAGAGAGGTGGTCAGTGGTGAGTCGGAGTGGATGAACGTTGAGAGAAGGAAAGACCTAATGCTGATTTGTGGCTACGGGAATCAAGCGGCCATTTTAGGGGAGAGAAAGTTGAGGAATGTTTCAGGCGCTCCTAATTTCCTTCTCTTCTCTCCCGAGACCGGCTCCGGGACACCCTGATACATGAGCTATGCCATGCAGCTACCTGGCTGTTTCACGGGGTGAGGGACTGCCACGGTCCCTTCTGGAAGGTTTATGCCCAAAGATCTGCCCTGGTGCATCCAGAACTGCCTGTGGTTAAACGGTGCCACAATTACGAGATTCATTATAAGTACACGTATGAATGTGGCGATTGCAGAGCCAGGTAAGGAGGCTGCTTTGCCCTCTCCTCCCTTTCCCTCTTGGTCATTGTTCATCCCCAATGGACTCTGTACGTTTTGGTAGGACCTCTTTAGGATTATGTGTCCACCTGTGAATTGAAGACCCAAATGGGTTTCTCAGTTTTCTCCCCATTCTTTACCCGGGTTTCCAGCTCCTTAACCAATGGGTGGCTCTGGCCAATAGCTTAGGACTCTCTTTTGTTCCCATGGTCTGATCCCCTTGTTTTGCCATTTCAGGATTGGCCGCCACTCCAGATCCGTGGCTATAGATCGAGTAAGCTGTTCATTGTGCAATGGACCGCTGAGGCTGCTGCCTCCATCCCAGACTGTTGAGCCACCTGCACCACCTCGACCTCCTCCAGCTGCCAGCCTGGAAAGACCAAGGCAACCCTCTGGCAAGAAGGGAAAGGCGACATCAAAGAGGAATCCGGATTCTGAGCCCCCTGCCAAGCCCCATGATGATTAGCTATCTCCCGGGGCACACTATTGCTGCTTCTTGTCAGTATGTTTAGTGGGTGGGGATCCCTTTGAGATGTAACTTGGAGCTGCTGGCAATATTTTCCCTGTGTTTGATGTTCATTTTAGTGCTTATTTAGAATCCTCTGCATCGGAGCAATGACTCCCTGTCACTATGGCCAAGTCGCAGTAGGATGGTGGTTGGGAAAATGGCTGGCTGCCTCTCTTTCCCTTGGTCTCCATCCTGTCCATTTAGGTGGAATGGCCAAGAGGAGGTTATGGCCCAGAGGGCACTAGGGCAGATGATGATGTGTGAGGGGAGAGAAGGGAGGATGGCCTGCCCTAGAGAAACAGGAACAGGGCAGTTGGAGGTGTTTGGCCAGGATTCGACAGATTGTTATTGAGTTGTGTTTTCTCTCCCAGAAGAAAGTTGTTATTAAAGCCAGCTCAAACCCTGGACTTTATTGTTATGAATAAAAGTTTTTATGAGCTCATCAACAATCTTCCTTTTTTTTTTTTTAGTTAAGTTGTTATAATTGAACACCCAGCCCCTGACTTTCGATGCTGGGTGTGGGGTGTGTGTGCGCGTGTATGGAAGGAACTACTTCCAGGCAGCCTTCCATGGAATCCCAAGACTGCAGGTGGGCAAACAGCTCTTGCCCAGCCCCGCCCTGCCCCTGCCCCCTCCAAAGAACGACTCTAGGAGCCAGAATCGGGGAATCATTTTTATTTGTTTTCCTTTGTTACTCTCTCTGGGCACGGGGGGCCTGCAGGCTCTGTTCTTGGGCCTTTCCGGGCCTTCGCCTCCTGGAGTCTGGGCACACTCCCGCCCATAGAGCTTAAAGCTAGGTTAGCTCTAGCCTTCCCTCTGGGGCTCTGCCACCGGCACAAGCTTGTCCGCCACTCGGGCACTCACGCGGCACAGGGCCGGCGTCACCCGGGGCTTCTCCGCCTGGGGGGGGGGAGGAGTCTCCTCGGAACGGCGATGGAAGGCACCGCTAAATGTCATTTGGAGGCCAGGGCAAAGCAAGAGGTCCTGGTTGTCATCCATGTCCATGGCCTCGGGGAAGAAGCGCTGGAGGCCTTGAAGCGCACAGGCTGGCGTCTGTGGAGAAATGGGGTAGGCCGGGAGGGGGCGAGAAGCGAAGCCGGGCTCTTCGTCTTCACAGGCCCGAATAGGAGGCCTCCGTGGTCTCGGACCAAGAGGAACCTCTCCGGGAAGATGCCGGGGTGGGCCGGAGGAGCGCCCCCCGGCCCGGGCAGGCCAGCCTAGCCAGCAGGGTCCGCATGCGGCCTCGGAACTTGGCCCCCACGAAGGCGTAGAGCAGGGGGTTGAGGCAGCAGTGCACGAATCCCAGGCCCGAAGCCACGGACTTGGCCACGTCCAGCCGACTCTCCCAGTCGCAGTCCCGGCTCACGGCCTTCAGATCGAGGAGGACGTCCAGCAGCGTGGTCAGGTGGTGGGGCGTCCAGCAGAGGACAAAGGCCACCACCACGGTGACGACGACCCGCATGGCCCGGAGCCTGCGCTGGCCCCGAGAGCCCAGCAGCACCAGGAGGATGCGAGTGTAACAGTAGGCCATGACGAGCAGGGGCAAGAGGAAGCCGGCCAGGAGCTGGAGGATGCTCAGGGCCGTGTGGCCGGCGGGGGGGAAGCTATAAAGGCAACGTGTGGCGTTGAGGCGGGGCTCGTGCCGGGCCGAGAGGAAGAGCAGGTCGGGCAAGGCCAAGGGCAGGCAGAGCCCCCAGACCCCGGCGCACGTGAGGGCCACGCGCGTCCCGGGGTCCCGCCGGTAGAGCCGGGCGGCACGTACGATGTTCAGGTAGCGGTCAAAGCTGACGCAGGCCAGCAAGAAGGCCCCGGCGTAGAAGTTGGTCTTGAAGAGGGCCCCTGCCACCTTGCAGAGGCCAGAACCGAAGACCCACTCCCCAGCGGCCTCCACGGCCCAGAGCGGGAGGGTCAGCACCAGCAGCGTGTCGGCCAGAGCCAGATGGAGCAGGAAGGTGTCGGTGCCGCTCAGGGCCGGGCGCTGCCTCACCAGGACGGCCGCCACGGCTCCGTTGCCCAGCAGGCCGAAGAAGAAGAGAAGGCCGTAGAGGGCGGGCAGGAAGGCCCGGTCGAAAGCCAGGACGACGTCTCGGCCGCAGGGTGGAGAGGAGCAGCAGGGAGCGGACTCGTTTTCTGGGTAGTCGTAGGGAAAGCTGCTGTTCTCCAGGAAGCCGAGATCGTCCAGCACGAGGTGCTGGGAAGGGACCTGGGAAGGGACGGTGAAGGGTGGGGGCCGGGGGGGCTCCTTCCTGCTCCTCTGCTCTGCCCCGGAGCTTCCCCTTTTCGAGAAGGGCCCCTCCGCTTCCCATCTCATCGCGCTGCCTAGTCCTCCAGAAGCACCCCTCCAGCCGCAGCCCTGGGCAGCCCGGCTCCGCCCTCTGGGCATCTCCGGGGCTGCTGGCTGGGAAACGGCGGTACCCGGTGTCCCCCTGCAGTGGGTGGAGGCTGCCCCCACAGAAGCTGGTCACCGGGACCTTGGTCCCGTTCTCTCGGCCCCCGCTCTGAGCCTCCCTGCCGCCCTACGCCCACCCCAAGGTGCTCCCCTCAGGCTGCAGTTCCACCCACCCCAGCAAGCGTGTGCCCAAACCCTACTTACTCTGGACATCGTGGCTGTCCTGGAGCTCAGCAGCCTGGGCACAAGTGGCTCCAGGGGCTGGAGGCTGTGTGCTGCTCTCTGCCTCCCACCAGCCAGCTGGGGGTTGAAATCTGGACTGAGTAGCTCAGAGGAAGTGAAGGTGTACGCAGGCGGGCGGGCGGGCGCACCCCTACCCCCACCTGGGCAGGCTCCCCTACACAAGAAAATCCCTCCAGAAGTCCATCTCTCCCAGGGGACAGCCTAGAGGGAGCTCAGGCCTGCCTCTGCCCCCTCCCCAAGCAGCCAGCCCTGGGGTGGGGGAGAGGGGGGCAGGAAGGGGCACCGCCCGGGGCGGCCACCACTTACCTCCTCCGCTGCCGTGACGAGTGATGGGCATTGCTCCTGGGCCGGGGCTGAAATCCGTGGCTTGGCGCATCTGGAAGGAAAGCGGCAGCCGAGGGTGTGAGTGCCAGGGAGAGGGAGGGGAGCCTGGGCCAGGGCCCCGGGCAGCCAGCATTGAGTCAGCACCTCCTGGGTGCCGGCCCTGCCCTCGAAGAGCTCCCAGTGACACGGGGAAGACAGCCCCGGGTTCCCCATCTCTTTCCTACTTCTCCGGCCATCCCACAGTCCAGTTCGGTTACCTTTCGGGCGCAGGGTGATGCCCCAGGGGCTTCCTGGGCCTTGGGAATGGCCTTCGTTCCCTCCTTCCCTCCCTCGTGCCATCCGTGTGGTTCCCCCCGGAGGGCTGCAGATGTACAGGGGAATCTGGCACTGCCCGGTCCACTCCCCTCATTGGACACAGCTGAAGTGCCCAGCCTAAGGGCACCCACGCAGCTCGGACCCCGGGCCCTCTGACTCACTGTACCCCTGAAGGACTGTGTCTGCCACGATTCTGTCTCTCTTTCCACGTGCAGAGAGGAGCGTCAGGGAAAGGGCATGTCAAGGGGGCATGGCTGAGAAGGGCTGCCAAGCTTGGGCTGGAGAGCCTGGCAGACAGCCTCTAGAGCCCTGGCCAGCCCTGAGGATGGGGTGGTGGTCACTAGCTTCTAGGGCAGCCCAGTTTGAATGAGTTTTGACCTAGCAGAGCCAAGCCCCGGTCCGTGGTGGCCCCGGCGTGCCTCTGCCATCGGGGCCCAGACGCTCTTCCACATTTCAGCCTCTCAAATAGGGCCAGCCAGCCAGCCCTCGCCAAGCATCTCCTGTGGGCCAGCTACGGTGCTCAGCCACGAGGACAAAAAGACAATAAAAGGGGCTTCTGGTCTAATGAGGGAACCTGAAAAGGACGGGACGGGTGTGGTGTCCCAGAAGTCTCCGAGCAGTGCGGCTGGTGGGGAAGAGGAAGAAGACCCTGATGGCGGCGGCGGTGGCCGGAGCCCCTGCCCTGCCCTCCTTGAGTCTGTTTCTTCTGCAGCCCAAGGGTTCCCAGGCCCTCCACCCGCTTCTCCCTCAGCAACTCGGCCTCACCTGGATGGTCCGTGGTGGCCAGAACCGCAAAGGCCGGTGGAGGTGATCCCCGGGAGAAACCTCCGTTTCAGGGACGAACAGCAGGAGGGGTCGTTGATGCAGGGACCGGCATTTCTGGGGACATCCGCTGCGTGTCGGGCATCGGGCTCCGGTCGGGAAGTCCAAAGCCCTACGGCGGCGACCCCCTCCCTCTTCCCAAGGAAGTTCTTGAGCAGAAGCCGCCTTCCAGACCCTCTCATCAGAGGAGCGTGGCTTGCGGGGACTAGAGCGGGGACCGAGAAGGGCACGATGGGGCAGTGTGGTACGGTGGCTCAGGGGCCGGCCTCCGACTGGGGGCTTGTCCCGGACGAGCCATCATCGCCTCAGTTTCCTCGTCTGTAAGATATGGAGGCGATGGCCCCTCTGGGATGTGCCTCATGAGGCTGTGGTGGGCCTCAAAGGAGATGGCGTGTCCACAGTGCTTGGCTTCAGGGAGGGAGAGCGGCCTCTGCTGCCCCTGGCACTGAAGGAATCTGAGACGGACAGGGTTCTGGGAGCTGGCAGAGGGCAGCTAGGTGAAGAAATGGGGGGAGCCCAGTGGGCAGAAGGCCCCCCAGGAACAGTGGCAGAGCCACGACTGGAACCCAGGCCGGGGACCGTGTCTGGGTCCAGTGGGCGTTCTCCCCACTGGCGCCCACGGTCTGACCGGATCGAAGGATTCGCCACCATCCTGCCCAACCAAGCGGGGGGAGAATCAGGAAGGGGCTCTGCTGAGCCATTGATTTCCTCCAGGGGTGATGGGCAGAGACAAGAGTTGAGCCTGGGACAGGAAAGGGGGAAGGGAGGCAGCTTGTCCCCCTTCCTGCCCTTCCCCCAAGCTGGGCCGAGGCCAGGAGGGGAGGAAATTACTCAGAAGGAAGCAGCTCCAGGCCGGGCCTGTGGCCGAGGTGTGAAGCGCAGGGGAGCACCTGTATCCTTTCCACACCCCTGGCCTCCTCCAGGCAGGAAGGCCGGGGCTGCTCTGAGCTGCTGTTGTCTTCACACCTTGGGGCTGTGGTTGGGGGGAGGGAACACAGGGCCCTTCTCGGCAGCTCCTCCAAAGTTGGGTTCAGAGGAGGGAGCGGAACTCAAGGAGCGGGTGGCTAGGTGAGGGCTTTTCCTTCTCTGGAGGATCTAGACCTAGGTGGCCTCTAGTCAGGGGTCCCTGAACTCCCTCCTCAGAGAGGAGCTCCCTTGAGGAGGCCAATAGCCTTGGCCAAAGTAGAGGAGGAAGGGAGGCGGGGGGCAAGACCTCCAGGAAGAAATAGGAAGTCGGGCGCTGGGATTGAAGAGGCAGATTCTGGATGGACCGGCAAGGCCCGGTAAAACGCCAGCCAGTCTGAAAAACTGGGGGGCGGAGGGGCGAGTGGCCCACAAGTTCAGGAGGAGGAAGTGGCACTTAGTAGGCCAGAGGACTTTGGGGAAGGCCCTCCCCACTCTCACCTCCCAGGAGGCCTGGGTTCCGCTCCCGGCACCCCGGCCGTTCTGAGGCAGAATTACTCTGGCCCCAACACTCCAAGGTCCCTTGGGGGTTCCGTGAAGTGATTTTCCTGTGAGCAATAAAGGATGAACAGAACTTTAAGTCCGTGTGGACATGGTGGGCACAGGGTTGACCCTCTGGGATAGGTACTGCTTGCTAGGGACTGGGATCCGAGAAACTCGGGAAAGCGGGAAGGCCACATGGCTCAAGGCCTCGTGGCCCTGCCACTGAATGTTTGGTCTGGCACAGGACCCTGGCTACGCTGGATTTCTTCCCTCCTCTCCGCCTAGAGCTCTCCTAGCCCCTGGAAAGGCAGACGGGAATCAGGGAGAGCACCCAGAGCTCCCGGGCTCCCAGAAGGGCTGGCCTGACTCAGTCTGCCACTTTTTAAGCTTGGAAGATCTCTTCCTCATTGACCAGCGTCCCTGGCCTGCCCTCTAGGTGCCCTGGGTTGGAGCTCAGGAGAAGGGCTGGG
>NW_025393326.1:0-6261 GCF_016433145.1 Gracilinanus agilis
CATTAATGCACTGCTGGTGGAGTTGTGAACTGATCCAACCATTCTGGATGGCAATTTGGAACTATGCCCAAAAAGTTCTAAAAGACTGCCTGCCCTTCGATCCAGCCATAGCATTGCTGGGTTTGTACCCCAAAAAGATCATAGATAAAAAGACTTGTACAAAGATATTTATAGCTGCGCTTTTTGTGGTGGCAAAAAACTGGAAAATGAGGGAATGCCCTTCAATTGGGGAATGGCTGAACAAATTGTAGTATATGCTGGTGATGGAATACTATTGTGCTCAAAGGAATAATAAACTGGAGGAATTCCATGTGAACTGGAAAGACCTCCAGGAATTGATGCAGAGTGAAAGAAGCAGAACCAGAAGAACATTGTACACAGAGATTGATATACTGTGGTAAAATAGAATGTAATGGACGTCTGTACTAGCAGCAATGCAATGACCCAGGACAATTCTGAGGGATTTATGGAAAAGACACTACCCACATTCAGAGGAAGAACTACAGGAGAGGAAACACAGAAGAAAAGCAACTGCTTGAACTCATGGGTTGATGTGGACATGGTTGGGGATGTAGACTCGAAACGACCACATCAATGCAACTATCAATAATATGGAAATAGGTTTTGATTGATCACACATGTTAAAAGCAGTGGGAATGAAGGGGAAAGTAAAAACAGGAATCATGTAACCATGGAAAATTTTTTCTAAAAAAATAAAACATTTAAATCTAAAAAAAAAAAAAAAGAATGTTGTACCCTAAATACTTCATTTCCCAGAATTCTTTTACTTTTCCCAGAATTCCTTGAATTATGTCCCCACTTTGTGTCCTCATGTTTTGTAAATAAGTTTGCTGGAATCCCGCCTTTTTCTCTCTCTTCTTCCCAAGCTCTCCTTCTTGTTTTTGCTGTCTCGCACTCCCAGTCTGGGATCCTCCTCTTTGCTCAGGCTATCACTCTCCTTTTCTTCAAGTTATTATTAATAAATTCTTTTAAAAATATAATACTTGAAGTATTCGGATATTAATTTTTAATCTTACAGGTGTGTGTATATATGTATACATGTACATACCGCATGGACACATACATATAGACATGTATCTTATAAGTGTGTGTTTGTGTGCGGAAACAGGTATGTACCTATGCGTATATATCACATATTTATATGATAATCATATGTATATGTGCGTGCCTGTGCATACCTACATATATACATGCACATATATACTTATACACATGTGTATATGTACTGCCTTTGTTCATAAATCATTTGTAAACAATATAGATAGATAGAATATATATTATATTATTGCATATATTTTATACACAATGATGTGTGAGCAAAGGCAGTGTGCATATATGTACATATAAACATCTTCCATTGATTTTGTATAGTATGTAGCATACCATTACTTAATACTGAATATTAAATTGTAAGGGGGAGAAAAGGGTCGAATATATTAAAGATTGGTCACCAGAGGACTGAACAATTATCAATCCTCAATTAAGAATAATCTCAAGGCAAAATGGACTTTCATGGAAGTTTATTTACATGAGAGAAATTAGAGAGAGAATAAGATAGGATGAGTGACCTAAAACAATGAATATATGATGAAATGATGTGGATGTAAATGTGATGATATGAAATGATATGTATGTATATGTCTGCATATGATATAATATGTTAAAAAATCAAGGGGAGAAAGAGAGGGTTGCACTGAGAGAAAAGGGAAGGGAGCGATAGAATGGAGTAATTTTTATAACATAAAGAGGCATGAAAATCATTATAGAGAGGGGAGGATGAGGATGGTGATGGCAGGCAGTACGTGAACTTTATTCTCATTGTAACTGGCTCAGACAGGGATTGGGGCATTGAATTCTATCTTACCCTACAGAGAAGGGAAGGGAGAGGCAATTAGAGGGAGGGGGAAGTGAGGGGGGGAGTGCCCAGTACATGCTTGTGGTCTCAGACCTTACAGAACATGGCACCTCAGTGCCTAGGAGAAGCTGTCCCTGTGATTATGGCCACAGAAAGGGGAAAGCAGGGGAAGAAGTCTTGGAGATGTGTACTCTGACTTCCTCCTCACTAAATCTACCCCAACAATTCCTTGGACATTCTGCATATACAGACTTCCCCTTCTCTTTCTCTCAAATTCCTGGAACACATTCAGAATGATGCCCACACCTAACACTTTGCTCCCCCTTCATTTCTCCTCCTGTGTGTGTTCCCAAACTATTCTAGATGCTGGTCACAGTTGTGCTGTGTACCTGGTCTATTCTGCATGTGCTCATGTTGGGTGGAGAAGGTTCACACTCCTCCCCAGCCTACAACCCCACTCCACCCCAGGCCTCTGCACCCAGGATAACAACAAAGTCTTACAAGAATTACTGACGGAAAGAAATCAAGAGAAGAACAAAATTCAGAAACAGACTGATTTAGCAGGGACCTCCCCCCACAACCTCCAACCCTTTTAAACCAAATGGTCTAGACTTGGAGAAGTGGCTATAGTGAGGACAGAGGCTATCCTAGAGATCATCAGGTAGAAGGTCAAAATCTCACAATCCTTACTCATCTAAAGGGGTCTTTTCCAGGGCTCCAGACCACCCTTCTGTCCCTGATGATTCTCAGCCCAATTCCAAGGACAGAAATCTGAGGGTCAGGAAACAGCCTCCTTAATTCTCTGCCTTTACACTCGCTCTCCTGCTACAGGCGGTAGGGAAAAAAGAAATAAAATATAAAAGCATCCCTAGGTCTTGTTTATCACCGTTCCAAACACAAGAACCCAAACTGGACAAGCCCAGAAAGGGTGGACTAAGAGTTTTTCATTTTCTGCAGCAGGGTCCCAACTGGAAAATACTACACTCAGAGATTAAATAGACTCCCTTAGCAGTGATGGGGGGATACAGGCAAAGTTTTGGAGTCTGTGTGTAATCCCCAGGCCAATAAACTAGCTGAGCTCATCATTGTCATGCAACCAGTAGAAAACACTCTACTTGAGAAGAAAGGCCTGGTTTGGTGAAAAAGGGAAGTCTTCTCATTGGCCTCTCGGGCCATCTCATCAGGGACTCCAGATTGCCTTAAAAGGTGAAATGGAGATCAAGACTGGAGAAAAACAATGATTTCAATAGCCTGGGCAGTCTGAAAAAAATATATTCTAAGTGAAAATATATTTTCTTTTCCTTTTGTTTCAACCATTTCCCTAAAAATGCTACATTTTTACAATAACAGAATGTAGACAACTTCATGAATGGAAAGCTCAGGGTCAGGACTATTAACTTGCTTTTAATCTTTTCCTCTGATTCTCTTCCTTCTCATATTCTACTGCCAGATGGTGTAATAAAAATCCCTCGAAAAATTGTAAGGGAATTAAAGGATTTTTGAGGGTGAAAATTTGCCACCATCCAGAGAACAAGAACCAAAACTAGGACCAGTCTTGTCCAGATGGAATAAGAGAGTGGTATTTTTCCATCTGGGAAATGAGCTTCCAGACCAGCAGAGGTTCCAAATGGAACCAGAGAAACTCTAATCTTAAAACAGATTCCCTGGGAATGATGGATGCAGGTGGTAGAGGATAGATGGTTTTCAAAGGTTATAAAATGCCTGGGCTAATGAATTGGCTAAGCGCATCTCTGGCTTGCAACCCTCAGAACTCATTCCAATTTCCAGAAGAGCAGAAATAGAAGAAAAGTCTGGTTTGGTGAAAAGGGGAAGTCTCCACATTGCCCTCCAAAACTATCTCCAGAATTTCATAAAAGATGAAGTAGGCATCAAAGGTTTGAGGATGACAATGACATTGAGATCATGGTTATCAAAGTTAAAGTCTGGTAAAATACATTCCAAATGACATGTTTTCTTTAACTCTTGCTTCATACTTTACCCTAAAAATTTTTTTTGCTTGCATTTTTGAAAAATATCAGAATGTAAACAAATTAAATTTCTTGGATCTACCTGCTCATGCCTATCCATTTATTATGCATCTACTGTTTTAAAGAAATACAAAGAAATTTTTTTCCCCGTGTTTAAAAAAGGGGGGGGGGAATTAGATCCACCTATTCCCCCCCTAGAAAAAAATAAACAATGGACTATTAATTACATATTTTTCAGTGGATGGCATGAATCTCTGCTGGTATCAGCATATTTAAGCTCATTAATGAGTAGAGGTTAGGTCATGATTACTGAAGAAGATCTCCAGGAAAGGCTGGATACTAGGTATGTTCCAAGCCTGGACACTGATAAGCCCAGAAATTCTGATTTTAATATTTTTGTCTCTGCAAGTGCCCCAGGACTCTTTTCTCCCTTGAAGTCAAATAACTAATGTTTTTATAGTGGGTGGCTGACCATAGGGAGTGTGAACCTGAGGAGGAAAAGAACTAAAACTCAATTTTAAATTAAATAACCTTAACCTAAAGAATGGGTCAAAGAACAAATCATAGAAGCAGAGAAGAATTCCTTTAAAAATGACAATAAGGAGAAAATAGATCAAATATTTTGGGATGCTGCCATAGTTATATTTATGGGGAAATTTTTATCTTTAAATGGTTACATCAATCTTTTATTGATTTATATAAGCATTATTTATATAAGCAGACAAGTGATTGGGGATACAACTAAAAAGTGCAATAAATGAAAGAAAAAGTAATTGAATGAGCCATCTATGAATTCCCTAAGAAAAACATCCTAGGGCTAGTTGTTTTTACAAGTGAATTCTATCAAATATTTAAAGAGCAATTAATTGCAGTACTATATAAAGTATTTAGAACAACAGCTGAGAAATGATCTCTACCAATATCTTCCTTATGTCATGTGATAATGAGATTAAACCTACCCTGCCAATTTTGAAATTTAATCACCAATAACACCACCACTTAATTCTCAAGTGGGGAGGTCTGCAACCCACATGTGCAAGAGTGGGTGACGATTCAGAAATGACTCACTGACCCCTGGGCAGTCCTAAGCAAACCGTTTTTTGTGATTGGACATGTAAATTAGAGGAAGGCACAGGAAGCTATGCAAAAGAAGAGCCTTTAAAAGGGAGTGACACCTTCCTGTGAGTCAGTTCTTAGTTCTTGTTCATTTCTGCAGCTGGAGTGGGACATGCTGCTTACTGGACCTGAGATCTTGCTGAGACTGTTCTTAAATATCTCCCTTAGAACTACATGTGGTGAGTGTAAAGACTGACTCTTCCTGAATTTCTCTGAAGGAACTCTCCTTTCAAGAAAGGCTTTGTGACTAAAGCTTTTGCTTCATTTGGCCCTTGGCCCTCAGCTGAGCCTTCCCTGGCTGAGGACTAATCAGCCCTGCCTGGGTTGAGCCAGGGGCTGTATGTAGCAAATTACTTAGTGAGTTAAGCTAGACCTCTTACTCTACCCTCTTCTCATCCCTCTATTTCCATTCTCTCTTATATTTTATAAATATATTAATAAAATCATATTAGAATTTATGTTTATTCAATTCTTGGTGACCACTCCTTTAAATATTTAGTCCAACCAAACCCTAATTTTTCCTTTTTACAGTCATAAACATGATGCTGATATCTCAACCTGGTAGAGCAAAAACAGAGAAAAAAACTATAGACCAATCTCTTTAATTAATATTGATGAAAGAAATTTAAATAAAACACTAGCAAGGATATTACAGCAATAGATCACAAGGATCATATACTATGACCGGGCTTTTAAAATAGGAATACAAGGATACTTCAATATTTGGAAAACCATCAGCTTAATTGGCAATATCAATAACAAAGCCAACAGAAACCATATGATTATCTCAATATAGGCAGAAAATCTTTTGACAAAATCCATTATCTATTCTTATGAAAATTAATTGAGAACAATGGAATAATTGGACTGTTCCTCAAAATGGTAAATAATGTCTATCAAAAACCATCAGCAAGCAGTATTTTTAATGGAAATAAACTAAAAGCTTTCCTTAGAGATCTAGAGGGGAAAAAAGATGCCCTTTATCACCAAGACTACTCATTATCATACTCTTAGCAATAAGAGAAGAAGGAACTAAATGAATTAGACTAGGCAATGAGGAAATGAAATTATCAATCTTTTCAGATGCTATGATATCATACATAAAAAATCCTAAAGAATAAACAGAAAACTAATTGAGCAATAAAGAAATTTAGGAAAGTTGTATGTCCTCCACATTTCTCTGTACCACCAATGAAGTTTAAGAGTAAGAGTTTGAAAGAGAGATGCCATCTAAAATAACTGAAGAAAATATAAAATACATGGGAACTTACATGCTAAGAT
>NW_025393327.1:0-4557 GCF_016433145.1 Gracilinanus agilis
TATAGGGAATTTTAGATGATCAAGGAATATTTTTTAAGACCAGTTATCAGAAGTTCAGGGTTTGGGAAGGCCAACTGAATATAACTTACTAGATACTCAAATGATATTAAACAGGGTTTATTTAAGTAAGGGAAGGGAATTAAGATGATTCTTAATATAAATTAACCACCCCACGAAATCTAGTTGTTATTTTCTCCTCATTGGTTTCTGTACTATCAATTACCTCTGTACCTAAAAGTCCCAGTTCCTATAATAAATGCAGTTCCCTAACCAAATTTCCCCCTATAAATGGTGACTAGAGGTGGTAAGATTGGAAGGAAAGCAGGAACAGGACTAAAGTTAAAAAGTTCTCCCTGACAGATGTCTGTAGATATAATAAGCAGCTCTGTTGGACTCTATAAGTCTATACACAGGAACACAGAAACAGGTAGTTGGATCCAAAGGGCAGCCATAGGAGAGGGAGTAATGTCAAACTCTCTAGGTCCACTCAAGAAGTTCAGACACACTCAACCTCTTCCTTTAATGGTCTCTCAGGAAGCCTCTGTCAGTTTCCTTGAATTCTGGAACCTTCCTGCTTTAGGCTTTCCAGCAGTTTCTGCTCTTCCTCTTTTCCTTATAACAGTTCCTTTCCTTTGGACAAAGCCACCTACAAAGTTATATCCCACCTAAACTAAATTTCTTACACACAATAATAAGTAACCTACACTCATCTATTGTATCCTATCTAATACTACCTTACTCTAAGGCTTCAATTCAATGAAAGGAAAAAGGGAAATTATACAATGAACAGTTACAAAGGTCAAAGTACAAAGCAAACATATGCAAAATCAAAATAAGTAAAAAAACCCACATCAAAATAGAAATATAAACAAAACTTCATGGAAAATATTGAAATCATAAAATACTACTCTTATAAACTAATACAGAAAATTTCTATTACTATTACAATTCATTAACAGAAAACTTAGAAATTTTTGAAAAGTTCAATGAACACAACATTACATAAATTTTTACAAACACATTCAAACCAATCCATCAAACTACTTATGCAAAATACATCTAAAAGTAGATGAAGGTTTAACACAACCTTACTCTAAATTAAAACCTTATTCCTATTACACAAAACTGAATTTTTACATAGGACTGTCTTATCTTACTATTCTATGTAAAAACCTAATCAGTATCAAATTTTAACTACATACACAATTTTACATATATACATATTATACATACACACCTACATACAATATACACGTGTACGCTATACATATATGCATAAATAACAGTATTTACACACACATTACACATATACATATACATACACTATAATACAATTTTCAACCCTAACTCTAATATACACTATATATATTTACATATGTGTAATGAGATATAG
Organism: Gracilinanus agilis; assembly: GCF_016433145.1. NCBI lineage: Eukaryota > Metazoa > Chordata > Mammalia > Didelphimorphia > Didelphidae > Gracilinanus > Gracilinanus agilis. Next base: position 1,394 of record NW_025393327.1, read on the forward strand.
AATATGTACTGCTATATATAATGCATCTTGTTATATATGTAGCAATGTATTTTTCTAATGTGCTTTAGTTCCCTATCTTATCATATCTACCCTAATCTCTAATCTAACTACAGCCTTTTCTTAATAAAGTCTCCTGAAACTACCCTATCTACCTGTTATTACTAAACCTAAACTAGCTGAATCCTTTGCTAAATAACTATTCATTGTTAGTAACTAAGTATTCTATAACTAATTATAACATTGTTAGTAAGTATTTATTGATTCACTCATTTAAGAAGTGAATCAATATATCTTTACCATATTTATGTTTATGTATGTTTATTTTGTGGTTTATATTATGTTATGTTGCGTTATGTTACTGTTGCATGCAACATACCTACCAAATCTTCAGATTTTCCTCTTCTTGTCTTGATTGAAGAAATCTCTTCTCCAAAATCCATGGCAGTAATCTGTACCATTGAGTGCAGTGTGAAAATATGCTATGTTGATATATTACATCACCCAAATTCATAGAACCATTAGTCCATCAATCACTTGATCCTCTTCGTTGAAAATTTTTTGTAAAGGCTTTTTCTATCTATTATTTACAAGTTTTTCATTCTCTGTACAATGTCCTTCAGTATCTCTGAATCCTCCTCTTCTACAGGAATATCCTCTTCCACACAAATGTCCTCTTCCCCTGGAATGTCCTCTCCTTACTGATATTTTTGACTGCAGACTCTATTTGACTGATGAAATCTTAGCTTTCCAACCAACTCTTCTCCTTCTTCAATTTCTACATTTTCATGATCAATTCCATGAGCTAATTTTGTATGCGAACATTGATATCAAGAATCTCTCTGTAACACTTTCACTGATGATGGTGAAATTAATACAGTTGTTTAAGGAGCAACCCAATTCTCTTGTATTGCCAATGTTTCGGCAAAATTTCTCACATATACCATATCACCTGGTTGAAAATCATGAAGAGATTATATCCAATGGACCAGATTGGATCAATACTCCCATATCATTCAGTTCTCTGAGCCTTTGTTGTAATGCACTTAAATATGAAGCAATTTGACAATCTCCCATATAATAATTACAATTTAAATTATGATGATGTTAGTAGCCTTTTAGTAGCTTTATTATCTCAAATAGAGATAGTAAAAGAAAGGAAAAGGGATTCCTTCAGTTAAATGCACAGAGCACAAAGCTAGAGACCCATACCTGCTACACCTTAACCAAAGCAAAGCTCAAGCTCCCAAAAAAGAGTGCCACGTTGTGAGTCTCAAGCAAATTTATCTCCCAAGCCGCCATATGTTAAATGAGGATGTAGTTTAAAAAATGCTGGGAATTTTAGCTTAGATGTAGCAAATTTTCCATGTCCACACCTCCTAAGAGAGATGTATAAATAACTTTACAAGTTTTTGCAATGGAGCATGTCCAAAGAGCATTTCGTAAGTTGAGATATGGGAATCTGCTCTTGGTCTTGTACACAGGGGAAAAAAAGCTATGGGAAGATTATCTGGCCATTTTAGATGAGTTTCAGCACAATTTTTCCCCATCGTAGTCTTAAGTTCCCTATTCATATGCTCAATTGACCCAAACTTCGTGGATGATGAGGAAGATGATACTTAGGTCTTATTCCTAGATTGTCATAGACTCTTTTCAGAATATCTTGAGTAAAATGAGATCCTTTTATTTGAATCTATTATAATGGGAACACCAAAGTTAGGAGCAATTTCCCTAAGCAACACTTTTACCATAAAGCTATCTGTATTAGTAGTAGATGGGAATGCTTCAGGCCACTTTGTTAATATAGCAACAATTATAAGACAAAACTTGTATCTTCTAGCTTTTGGCATGCTTATATAATATTCAATTTGTAAACTCAATTTTTGGTAAACAGAAAAACTACTACAGATCTTATTTGCAACAGTTCTTATACCTGGTGCTACCTATTGACTTTTTACAGAATCCACTACAGCTTGAGTACCAAAATGAGCTTTTGTGAGAATGGCTTGACACAAATAGATATAAAATTTTTTAGGAAACAATGGTTTTCCAGTGTGAACAACCCATATACCATGTTCTTCCCTAGCTCCAAATTTCTTCCATTTTTCAACCTGTGTCTACTTCTAAATCTAAATTCTACTGCTCTTTCTAAATCATCAGACTTAATAGTTGACAAATTCATGACATACAATGGAGCATTTTGGGTTGCGTACTTTGCAGTTACATCAGCTCTCTGATTTCCCTTAGAAACTGAGTCTCTGCCACAAGTATGACTTCTGTAAAGGATTACTGCTAGTTGTTCAGGTTTCTAGATAACACCCAAAAATTCAGTTATTATTTCTGCATGTGCAATTGACTTTCCTGATGCAATAGTAAAACCTCACTGTTTCCAGATATTTCCTGTTGCATGACATCCCGAAAACATCCCGAGAATCTGTATGGACATTAGCACTTTTGGCATCAACTAGAAGTCAGACTTGCTTCAATGCCACTAACTTTGCTTCTTGAGCACTAAGATTACTAGGTAATGAGCCATACCACAGTCTCTCAAATTGTGTGACCACTGCAGCAGCAGGATAACAAATTCCATTATACAAATGTGAGGAGCCATCAGTAAATAATTCCACGTCTGGATTTTCAATAGGAGTGTTTTTCAAGTTCATCCTAGGCATATCCACTAGATCTACTATTTCCACACACTCATGTAATGGTTCACCATTCTTTGGCAAATCAGGAAGGAGCATAACTGAATTTAATATACTATACATCCTCAACTAGATGTTCTCACTACCAAGGAGAATAATTTCATACTTCGAAAATCTTTCATCTCAATAGGCTTGTGTACAAAATTTCTTTATTAGTGCTTCTTTTGATATGAACAGTATACAGTCAATAGACATCCCAAAATTAAATCTATTGACTTCTGGACTTAAACAGCAGCAGCAGCTACCCCCCTTAGACAAGGTACTGTACCTGCAGCTATTGGATCAAGCTGTCAATTATGATAATCCAATGGGAAGATAACTTTGTCTCAAAGTCTGTTTCATTACGCCAGAAGCAATTCCGTTGGTCTCATTAACAATTGGAATGACTCAGAATAGTCGAGGATTCCCAAAGCAGGTGTAGATAAAATGGCTTCTTTAAGCTATGTTAAAGCTTGCCGGGGT
>NW_025393328.1:0-2434 GCF_016433145.1 Gracilinanus agilis
GAGAAAGGGGAAGTGGGAGGGAGGCAGGGAGAGGGAAAACGTGTGTGGAAGTCATTCGAGGTTGCCAGCATTGTGGGCACTTGGCAATTGTCAGCAAATTTCCCTTTTTGAGGCTCACTTTCTCTGAAAGGATGCTAGATGCCAGCTCTCTGGGGCCTGTAGGGACCTCTGGATTGCCACCCACCCCCGCCCCCCGCAGGGTCTGGCATTGGAATTGTCCCTTTTGTGTCTCTTTTGTGGGACGATTTCTGAGTCCCACGGTCTGTTTTAATTATTTCCTGAGAAATGTGTACTGAATTTTCAATATTTTTTTGGTCTTAACCTTTTATTGACTTTGCTTTCTAATTTTCATTGATATCTCATGTAAATTAGGCTTCAGCACCCATTTGTGTTATGGAGAATGTTTGTTTCTGGATTTGTGTTTGCTCTGGTGAAGACAGTCCTGGGTGAAGGCAGTCATACTCAGTGGGGACATATGTTGTTTTAAGCAACCCCTTATAACATGATGCTGTTTTCAGAATTTCCCGTATCCAGAGAGACTTAGGTGAATTTTTTTCCCCTTTTGCAGATCCATTATGCGCCATTGGTTTCCCAATCCATAATTAAATATAGTGCCGGGTTCTCCATTAGACTCCTGTAATCTGGGAAAGAGTAAAAAAGGGTGAGAGTAGGATAAAATGAGAGAGAGAAAAACAGAGAGACACAAAGAGAGGCAGACAGACAGAGTCAGAGACAATTAGAGAAGGGTATGAAACTAAGAAAAAAGCAAGAAAATGAGGCAGGGAAGGGAAGAAAGAAAGACAGGGTCCAAAGACAGTGAGAGAGGGGAAGGCAGGCAAAGAAAGATAAGAGACAGAGAGACAGACCATTAAAGGGAGAACAGGAGAAGGCAAAGAGAGAGAGAGAGAAGATAGAGAAAAACAAAGCAAGAGAAGGAGAGACATGGAGAGGGACAGAGAAGGAGAGAGAATAGAAAGAGAAAGGGTGAGAGAGGAAGAGGGTCAGAGAAATTGATAGAGATAAAAAGATACAAGGATACACATAAGGAAAGGGCTGTAGAAAGATAAATAAAAATCTATGAATCTGAGAAAGGTCAATAAAATGTGAAAGAAAGTGTTAACTAGAAGGAAGGGAAAAGAAAAGGGAGAAAGTCTGGAGGGAAGAAGAGGACTAGGCTGGATTCAGCGAAGGAAAACAGGGAGAGAGAAAGATGGGGTAGAGAGAAAATGACAAAGAAAAGACATAGGAAATGAGAGACAAAAATGAAAACGAGTGGAGTGAGGGAAAGAGAACAAAGGAAAAGAGTGAAAAAGAAAAGGTTAGAGAGAAGGAGGAGAGATATGGGGAAAGAGAGAGAGAAGTATCCAGAAATAAGGATTAGCAAAATAGAAGATGAGAAAGAGGAAAAGGGACATGAAATGAGGAAGAGTGAGGGAGTGAAGGAAAATGAGGGGGAAAGAGAAGTAGAGAGAGAAAGAGAAGGTTGATTAGAAAGGGGAGCAGATAGAGATAGAGATTTCCAGCATTCTAGGCACTTGGCAATAGCCAACAAGTTTCCCTTTTTGAGCCTTGGTTTCTCTAGATAGACATCATATGCTGGCTCTCTGGGGCCTGCAATGACCCCTGGATTATCTCCCCCCCCACGCCTGCAGAGAGAGACAGAGAGAAACAGAAAGGTCAGACAAGACAAAGGGAAAGGGAGAGGAAAATAGAGAGACACAGAAGGAGAGAGACAAGAAAGCAAAAAAGAGCGGGGAAGAGAGGCACAGAGATAGAAGCAGTAAAAAGGAGAAGAATGAGACAAATAGAAAAGACAGAGTCAGAGAGACCAACAGAACTATTGAAATAGAGAAAGGGAGAAAGAGACAGAGAAACAGGGACAGAGAGACAGAGGGAGAGATAGACAGAGATAGTGGGAAGAGATAGTTAGTGAAAGAGAGAAAGGAAGAAAAGGGGAGAAACACAAAGTAATACATATTTGAGAGACAAAGAGACAGATGGGTAGATAGAGAGTCAGAACAAAGCCAGAGAGAGACAGAGGGAAACGGAGAATGAGGGAGAAAAGAAAGCCAGAGAGAGAAACCCATTGAGAGAAAGGGACCCAGATTGGAAGTAATGGAAAGAGGGACAGAAAGGAAGAGAGACACAGAGCAAGAAGAGACAGAGCAAATGAGAGAGGCAGAGACAGGGAAGTAGGAAGAGAGCAAGATGTTGAATAGAGACAAAAGGAGAGGAAGAAGAGGTGAACATAGGGGAAAAAAGAGAGAGGGAGTCAGAGAGAAATACACACAGACATATAGAGAGAAAGAGAAAGAGAGGGAGGGAGACACAAAAACAATCAGAGAACAGAAAGGAGAAAAATAAAAGTTAAATAAGACTGAGACAGGCAGTGAGTGGGAAACAGACAGAGATGAAGGGAGAGAAAGAGAAATAA
>NW_025393329.1:0-2681 GCF_016433145.1 Gracilinanus agilis
AACACAGCATTTGGAAATTTTCAGAAATTATATCAATTCCTAGTGGGGAAAATAAAGCAAAGAGTAGATAGGTATGTCAGGAGGAGGGAAGGTATCTAGAAGACAAGTAATTTGCCATAAGTACATTTGTGGAATCTCAGGGAGTTCCCTAAACCAGAGAAGTTTTTGGAAATCCCATAGGCAACCCACCCACTTTTCTAATCTTTATCCATTTTCTATGTTTTTCTGTTAGGCTATCTTTCCCTTCTTCATACCTTGATTACAGAGAGATACAATCCCACAAATTAGAACTGAAAAGGGCTTTAGATAGCAACTAATTTAAATCATTCTATTTACAGATTTGTAGTAGGGGCCCAAGAAAGGCTTTTCCCCCTGCTTTTTGTCTCAGAATCCCTTAACCCCATGTTCAATTTTCTCCTCTTTTCCCTCAGGTTGCAGGCATAGACAGTTTTTTGCAGAAGACGTCTAGGAAGAGGAAATTGCTTTCCCAAAATGTTACACAAGTAGTAAAAATATTCTCTCTCCCTGTCTCTAGCCCTCCTCTATTTTTTTCCTTCTCTCAATTGCCCACAATACACAAGTAATTTTTAAAATCATATCAGTTAAACACAATTTTATGTTTCTTGTCTTTAATTTTAAAATCTAGTGGGTGGAAACTTTTTTTTATTAGATAAATGTGTTTTTTTTCTTATTTGACCCTCAATTTGTTCTTTGGATTATCTGCCCTCAATAGAAAAAAAATTCCACTATCCTCTCTGCTTCTAAGAATTTTTTTCAATGTATAATAAGTATTTTAATGAAATATTTCTAAGCAGGAGAGAAAAGTAATAAAAACACAATGAAAGACAGCATGATAGTGATTGCCTCCAAATTTATTCAATGTATAAATTTATATCCTTTATATTTCCTAAGTTGTATATGTATTGAATCTCTGATCCTCTTTGCCCCTATTTAAATGCCTTTAGATCCAGGAAATATTCATTATTGAATTGGTATCCCTAGAATCTCTCAAAGAAGTGTTAGAATTTGCAAAGAAACCACACCATCTTTCACTTTATTTCCCTCATGAGTTTTTTTCACATTTCATTTGCAAAACTTTTTATTCATATATGCATATTGACTATTTATGGTATTTGACAATCAAGTTTGCAGACAAAAATTAAAAAAAATAAATTTCATTTACTGGTCTAAGATATTAATGGTTGTCACAGAATTCCGTCTGGCTAAAGATAGGGCTATAGGGAGACCCGGAGTATTCAAAAAATGTTTCTACCACCTTGTCCAGATCTCACTGTAATTGTCTTGGGATAGTCAAAGGATTTTAAAAAATTCTTTGTTGAAAATTATACTTTAAATTTCTCTTTTCTTTTTTTCTGATAGAATTGTGTACCAGAAAAGTAAGTTGTTGATAGTTAGAGTAAGGAAACAGTATTAGATAGGGATAAGATGAGCCATTAGGTGGCACATTAAATAGAACATCCTCATGCATTTTTTATTGTATATATTTTATGTGTCTTCAGTTGTGACATAGGGAATATGGAAATATGTATTGCATGAAAGCACTGATATAATCTATATCTGATTATTTACTACCTCAGGAGGGTTGGAGGAAGGAGAGAGGAAGAGAATTTGAGTTACAAAATGTCAGAAAACTTGTCAAAAATTATTTCTACATGTAATTGAAATTTTTAACTAAAAAAACTATAGGAAAATATATATAGCCATTTGTAATTATGAGTTCCTAGCTATTGTAATATAGGATTTTAACCTGGCCATGTTGGCTTAAGGCAAACCTGTCATTTGCCCTGGATGGAATGTTGAAGGTGGCTGAGCCACAACTGCCAGTGAACCAAGGATATAAAAAGCCCTGGAGACCCAGGGCTGGCTTCTGTTTTCCCCTGACTTGGCCCTGACTACTCACTTACCCCTTACCCACCCCTGGGCCCTTGGTGGTGGGAGTGAGAACGTGGAAGCTAGGCCTAGGTTAGTGTAGGGTTTTAGGACCTATCTTCTAGAGCAACTCTATAATATAATTATCATCACTGGCAAGATTTAGTCCAAGAAACAAGTTTATTCATCAACCAAAGACTGCATCACACTGGCCCAGGGCTGCCTGTCCTGGGTCAGCAAAGACCATCCAATTGGGATCTCTACCAGCTTAAGTCAGATAATCTTTCACCATCAGATCACAGTATTTCCTGACTTTCTTTCCTCTGCCTTGTTCCTTTGGTTATCAATAAACCCCTTAGCTTTGACCAGAGAATTCTGTGGTTATTTGCCTACCATCACAGGCCAAGGAGAACAGACAACAGGAAGGGATTCTGAGCAGTTTGGGCTGGAACAAACTCCATTGCTCAGGGGCAGGAAGTTCAACACCCACTTCCTGCCAGCCTGCCATTAACCTGCTTCCTCAGCAGGGAGGGGCCGGGTACTTGTTTTTTTAAAGGAGCCTGGTGGCAAGTAGTGAGGTTTCTCTGGACACTCAGTTACCAGGGTTGGATCCTTGTTAGAGTTACAAACAAGTTACAAGTCCAGGCCCAGTGCAGTTCACTCCATCCTTACAACCAGTGCCATTCTCCTGCTAGCCTTATTACCAGCTTAAGGCCCCTGTGACCCACTTATGAATTACACTATTTCTCCTCGTGTCTTTGAAACTAAACTGGATTTCATCTCTTATAGGG
>NW_025393330.1:0-8858 GCF_016433145.1 Gracilinanus agilis
CCCTCATAATCCTGTCTGTTCTTACCTAGGATGGTTACATTGACTTTATGGAGTACGTGGCTGCCCTGAGCCTGGTCTTGAAAGGGAAGGTGGAACAGAAGCTTCGCTGGTACTTTAAGCTGTACGATGTGGATGGCAACGGCTGCATTGACAGAGGGGAGCTGCTCAACATCATCCGGGTAACTTAAGGTGACCAGATAGTCTGGTTTGGTCCAGACTGTCCCAGTTATTTCAATAACCTGGGCAAGCATCCTAGGAAATTCCTACTTGTTCTCCTGTATGAGGAAAATAGCTGTAGTCCAACTGTGAAATGCTCCTTCTTATTTGGTGAATGACAATATCTAAGGTGTCCACACAACAGGAAAATATCTGTAGACCAACTGGGAACCCCTTTTCCTCTCTCTAAATGACTGTATCTAAGCTGGCCCTTCATAATACTTAAGAGTTTGACTCTAACTTTCTTTAGGGTTTTTAGAGAATGAAGAAAATTCAAATTCTCTCATTCATTGACTGATCAAGAGATCAGTGGTATGCTGGCATATATTTACAACAAGCTCTGTAAAGAAAAAAAATGTAACCATGACACACTTTTTAATTTAATCTGCATTTGTTGTTGTTGTTCAGTTTCAGTCATGTCAGACTCTTTGTGACCCCATTTGGGGTTTTCCTTACAAAGATATTGGAGTGATTTGCCATTTTCTTCTCCAGCTCATTTTACAAATGAGGAACTGAGACAAACAGAGTTAAATGACTTGCTCAGGGTCCCTCGGCTAATAAGGGTCAGATTTGAATTCAAGAAGATGAATCTTTCTGACCTCAGGCCCAACACTGTATCCATTACAATATCAAGCTAGCTGCCCTATAATCTGCATTATTAATATTTTATCCATCACTTTCTTGAGTTTAGAAATCAATGGAATAATAAATCATCTTGATTTGTAGCTTTTGCTAATTTCTGCATTGTAAATTTCTGAAAATTTAACAAGACCTTGCTGCAGTCCTATCCTTACTTCTGCTCTTTTCTCTCCCCTTTCCCTGGCTAATTAGAAATAAGCCTTTAGCTCCTGGTGTCTAAGTCCTCCAATCCCACCTACTTTTCTGTCTCCTGAGGGGACCAGAAGGTTTTGAGAATTGAGATGAGACAGATGCCTTGACTATCACAGGTAGCAGGAACGGGCATGAGAGCAGCAGAGACTAAATTTTGGGAGAGTTGAGTTTGGCTCTCAAATGCTCCATTAATGAGTATCTCACAGTACAAATGGAAGTCAGGAAACTTAGATTCTGGTCTAGTCAGGCTGCACCTTCAGTATCATCTTCTGTTCTCATCTCCAGTTTAGGAAGGATATTGATAATGTGTCCAGAGGAGGGTGACTAGTAAAATGGAAAGTCCCTGATGGTGGAGATTATGGTGCATGTGATGAAGGGCCTTGAGTTCAGGTAACATGAGGATCTGTTGAGAGACCTGGGGATGTTTAAGCTGGAGAAGAAAAGACTCAAGGCTTGACAGAGAGTATTTGTAGGACTATCCGATGGTAGAGGAATTGGACTTGTTCTGTTTAGCTTCAAAGGACTGATCTAGGACTAATGGGTAGAAAGAGTGTTGGTTCTGGAGTCAGATATCAGTTGTTATTGTTCAATTGTGTCTGACTCTTTGTTGGACCCCTTTGGGGTTTTCTTGGCAAAAGATACTGGAGTGGTTTGCCATTTTCTTTTCTATTGTGTTCCCATTTTGCAGTTGAGGAGCTCAGACAAAAAGGGGTTAGGGGACTTGCCTAGGGCCACACAGCTAGTATATAACTGAGGCTGAATTCGAACTCAGGTTTTCTACGTCTTCTATGTCTATTATCTATCTACTACATCACCCAGGTATAAACAATGATAACTGTCCTAAAGTGGTCTGGGCTGAATTCTCTCAGTAGTTTGCTTGCCCTTGGAGTCTTCCTGGAAAGGCCAGATGATGACTTGTTAAGGATATTTATAGGGTAAATTATTTTTCTCGTATAATTTGAATTAGATGGTTGTGGAGGTTCCCTCTACCTCTACAATTCTGTGATTTAGAGATTGAAGATCTGGCTCTCTCTGTTAGTAATTTGCTGTGTAACCTTAGGCAATTTTGCCTCTGAACCTCGGTTTTCTTATCTATAAAAAGAGATGATGATGCTCCTACCAAATTCACACCATCATGGTGAGGAAAGTGTTTTGCTGATCTTAGAACTCTGGATACTGTGTGATGTGAATTACTGTTAGTATCTTCACTTTAGTGGGTTGGTTGTGAGGATCAAATGAGAATTGAGATGAAAGAAGGAGCTATAGAAATGTGAGGTCATGTGATTATACTATCTTACTGACCAACATCTTGAGAGCAGGGACTTAAAAAATTTTTTTTTAATTAAAAAAATCCTTACCTTCTATCTCAGATCCAAGGTATAAGAGAGGTAAAGGCTGGGCAGTTGGGGTTAAGTGACTTGCCCAGGGTCCTACATCTAGGAAGTGTCTGAGACCACATTTGAACCCAGGACCTCCTTTCTGCAAGCCTGACTCTCTATTCACTGAGCCACCCAGCTGCCCTTTAAGGATTGGTATTAATCTTTCTTTGTATCTCTATTTCTGAGAACAGTGCATGGCATACAGTAGGCACTAGATAAATGTTTATTAACCGACAGAGAATGTAAGAACACAGAACATAGAGTGTAAGAGCTGGAAGAGACCTTAGAACAAAGAACATTAGGACACAGAACATAGAATGTCAAGGCTAAACAGGACCTTAGAATACAGAATGTGAGAGAACAGAGCACAGACTGAGCTGGAAGAGACCTTAAGTACATAGAATGTTAGAACACGGAAAAATGACTGTCAGGGCTGGGGGGGATCTTGGAACATAGGATGCTAGAATATACAACACAGACTAGAAAGACTTTAAAACATAGGACACAGGACATTGAATTCCAGAGGCGGAAGGGGACTTAGCCCAGAGAATATTAATATACAAAAAACAGATGCTCAGAGTTTGAAGGGATCTCAGAGATCATTTAGCCAAATCCCTTCATTTTACAGGTGAGGAAACTGAGGCCCAAAGAAAAGATTAGTTTCTGTGAAGTCACAAAGTAAATAGTAGAAATGGTATTCAAACTCAAGTATTCTTCCTTTATTGTCATAAACTGAGCACATTTTGTGTGTCTGGCCCTGGGCGAGGTACTGTGGAGAATGCAGAGAAGCATAGCATGAAAGGGGCAGCTCCATGGAACTGGAATTAGGAAGATGAATCTTCCTGAGTTCAATCTGGCCTTAGACACTTTCTAGCTGGGTGACCCTGGGGAAGTCTCTTTACCCTATTTGTCTCAGTTTCCTCATCTGTAAAATGAGCTGGAGAAGGAAATGGCAAACCACTCCAGTGCCTTTGCCAGGAAAACCAAAATGGGAGTCATAAAGAATCTGACATGACTGAAATGACTAAACAACAACATAAGGCATGAGAAGTATGAAAGTCCTATGTTGAATGATGAGTTGGACTAGAGCATTAGGAAGTCATAGAATCATTGCACTGCCAGGGAACTTGGAGAGCAAGGTAATGCACTCCTCATTTTAAAAAGCTGCTAAAGTCCTTTCCAACTCATAAATTTCAGTGATTCTGCATAGTATCTGCCCTCAGAGGAGCTCCCACTCTTAGAGATAACCTACTTCTCTCTCTCTAGTTTAAATTTTACGTGCCCCTAATTCTCTTTCTCCCTCCTCTAAGTCACTGTGCCTCTTCTCCAGAAATGAGGATTGAGGGAATGGAGAGAAACAGTTAAATTCAGAGGCTCCCCTAACTATAGCTCAATCAGGCTGGACTAGATGACCTCTAAAGTTCCTATTCTGTCCCCCATTATCAAAAGACATTAAAAAACAAAACCCTTTACCTTCTATCTTAAAATCAATATTAAGTATCAGTTCCAAGACAGGAAAGAGGTAAGGGGTAATTGGGGCTAAGTGACTTGCCCAGGGTCACATAGCTAGGAAGTGTCCAAAGCCAGGTTTGCACCCAGGACCTCCTGTCTCCAAGCCTGGGTCTCTATCTCCTGCCATACGTAGCTGCCCCTACTACCACCAGATATGTTGTGACTTGAGCAGCAAGACTTTACTCCCCAGCAACGAAGCTGATTTCCTTCTTTGTTTGAAGAGGGACCACCATACTTTGTGACCTGAGAAGGGTATTAACTCTGTGGGGAACATGGTGGAGAGCAGCTTGCCAAGGAGCCCAGGTATTTGGGAATAAACTCTTTCCTTCCAATTGCACAAGGGAAGACAGCAATAGTTTTTTCCAATGCTGCAGCTTGCAAAGACAAAGTCAGAAATCTTTTTGACAAGAGCACTGCTCTAAGTCTACCGTTATTTGGCATGAATGTGACAGATTATGCAGGACAAGTTAAGAAGCTACTAGAATGAATGGAAAATGAGATTCCTTCAGATCTAGAGCTTAGGTGCCAAGGAACTCCGATGACCTGTCCTGCTCCGCCACCTGCTGTTGATATCCTGATATTGCATTCCTTCTCCAGGCTTGTCCTCTTGGAATCTGATCCCTCCAGCCCTCATCCAAGCTTCTCTTGTTTCCCCCTAGGCTATTCGAGCCATTAACCCTTGCAGTGATTCAACCATGAGTGCGGAGGAATTCACGGACACAGTGTTTGCCAAGATTGATATCAATGGGGACGGTAAAGGAAGAGCTTTGATGGGAGGGGGAATGACAAGAATGGGACCTGTCTCCTTCCACCTGAACCCTCTTCCCCCATCCAATGTCTATCCATGTTCTTTTCTGTCCGTCCATTCAAGCCCTGGTCTACTGGTTCCATATTGACTTTTAGAGGTTATATGCAACCCTGGCCATGGATCCTGGACTCTTCTGAGCTTCCACACCCCAATTCTAGGCTCATGGCTCCATCCCTAACTCCCATGTCTCCAACATGTTCTGCCAAAACTTCAGCTGGCTTCCCCATCTCCAATTAGCCTCCCTTCTTCTGATTCTGGAGCCTTCAACCTGTCTTCTGTCCTTCTTTCCAGACTTCTTTGTCCCACTCCAGATCCTTTCAGCCCTTCTCTACTGATTCCCATGCCCCACCTCTGTATTCTGGACTTCCTTCTTTCTACTGGTCTGTTTGCCCTGCCCTCCCGCTGGACTTTAAGCCCACATTCCCCACTCAGGGACTGATTCCATCTTTTCTCCCCCTCTCTAGGTGAGTTATCTTTGGAGGAATTCATGGGTGTCCAGAAGGATGAGATGTTGTTGGACACACTGACCCGAAGCTTGGACCTTACCCACATTGTTCGCATGATACAGAATGGTGGGCAGAGTGAGGACCAAGGACAAGGGGAAGATGGGGCAGCTGGGTGAGCCCCAAGAGAGGATCTGGGCCATCATCGCTGAGGGCTAGTTTTGTATTCTTTTTTAAAATATATATTATATATTATGCAGCACCTACATGGGTTTCAGTTTATTTCCTTTCACAATGTTAATGGGCCATTAGGGCTTCTGACCCTACAAGCAACATCGTGTCACTAGTGGGTAGAACTTTGCATTTGTAGTCAAGAAAATCTGGACTTGATTCTTCTCATTAGCCAAGTGACCCTGCTCACATCATTTAACTTCCTAGAGTCTGCTTTTCCTCATGTGCAAAATGAAGGGGGTGGTTCTAAGGTCTCTTCCTAAAGCTATGATCCTATAGCTGATTTCCTGAGGGTCATGGGACCTGATCCACAGGGTATAATCTGGGAAGGATTCTGGCTTGCTGAGGAGGGAGAAGCCTGGAGCCTGAGTCATTTGCCCTGGTCTTCTTGAGTGAATTAGTAGGTGGATTGGGGTGTGTGTGGGTGGGCAGGGTTTATTTTACAATCCTAAAATCACAATATCTCAAGATTGAAAGGTATCAAAAGCATTTCATTCTAACCTTGACCTGAGCACAAATGCCTTCTACAGCATCCCTGACAAGTGATCTTCCAGCCTCTAAAAGCCAGTCCTAGGCTTCTCCTTAGTCTTGTCTTGCTCCTTCTCATTCTTCGAAAGTAGGGATGGGAATGGGTGGCCACTGAAGAATGGAAGGGGAAAAGATCTTCCAACACCAATTTCCCTTCAGGGAGTTCTCAATCTATCCTGGGCGATTCACTCATTCAATAAACATTAGTAGCTCCTTATTGTGTATGAACCCCATACTAAGCACTGGAAGGCTCAAAATTTAGATAAAACAGAGTCCTCACCTTTAAAGATCCAAGTAAGAATTAGTCTATGAATCATCTCACCTATTCCCTGCTGCCCAGGGTAGGGCTTCTAGTGAGGGCAATGGATCTAGTACTTTAGGGAGCATAGGAAAAGGGAGAAAGCCAAGACAGTCTGGCCTGCTTACCTTTTCAGAGAGGTTGAAGAGAGCCATCAGCAGCTTCAGATAATCAAGAATAATTATCTACACTGAAGCCATGATAGCACTTTCTCATTCTCATTGCTACAGGCACCCAGCAGCATCCAGAAGTCTGTGTGTGTGTATTTCTTGTGTAAGGCATGCATACAGAGATTGGGCATATATGTGAGCTGTGGATTTGTATGCTGGATATGTGTATTTTGAGTGTGGGTGCATATACATATGGAGTGTGTATATATATATGCATGTGTGTGTGTGTGTGTGTGTGTATTTCACACGGACGTCAGTGGTGTTCCATAGAATTTTTATTTTTACCAACCTTACAAAGATTGAGTGATTATATTTATTCAACAAGTGTTTATTGAGAACCTGCTATGTACTAAATGCTATTCTCCCCTCTCCTTCTCATCCTTTACACAATTGCCAAGACAATATTACAAGTCTGACCTTATTACCACCGACTTCAAAGCCTGCAGCACCCTTGGCTTCTCTTTTATTTATGGAATAAAATAGAAATTCTTTAGTCTGATATTGAAGGTCTTTTGTAGTCTGGCTCTAAATCTTCCCAGATTTACTTCTTTCAATGAATATTCCAGATAAATAATGCTACTTGGTACTCTACAAACTCAACATGCCATTTCTCATTTCCATTCTTTTGCACAAACCATTCTCCCAGGTCTGATGTAACATAGTTTGCTCTGGCCCAACTCTCTCAGGTCTAGGCCTATTGCATTTTACCTGTACTCAGGGTTCTCTGGTCCCCTGAAGGACTTGTAGAGATCTTTTCTTTGTCATTGGCTCAAATTCCCCCATTGATTGTGTTTCCCCCATTTTAGGGACCCAAAGACCCCAGTTTCATTTAACCACTTAACATCAGATTAGCTTTTACTAAAAGATCAAAGTCTTTCTCAATCCTCCTTAATCTCAGTGCCTTCTCTCTATGATTAGCTCTAATTAGGCTGTATATATCTTGTTTATATATAATTATTTGCATGTTGTCTCCCTATTAGACTTTGAGTTCCTTGAGAACAGAGACTGTTTTTTGCTATTCATTATATCACCTATGCTAGACCCATAGTAGGAGTTTAATCATCTGGTCTCTGAAGAACTGGAAGGGAAATGAGGATTACAGTTTAGCTCAGTTGGTACTTACCATTAGTCCTACCAAGTTCAAGTCCAAAGCTAGCAGTGCATCCCTGACTTAGTGTTAGCCCACTTACATGATCCATTCATTCTTGGATTCCCATAGCTTTGTGGTTTTAATTCTAGGCTATATTGGAGCCTCCACTCTATACCTAGAAGGGAAAAGATCAAAGGCCAAAGCTCTGGTGCTTTGGGCCACAAGACCTAATAGGAGGAAGGGGAAGGAAGTGTTTTTTGGGCCATTTGGCACATAATATGTGTGAAAGAGTCTTTCACCGTCAGATAGAAATGTAAAGAAAAGCCCTAGTAAAGTTCAGTCAGTTTTAAAGATGCAGATGATTTCAACTATGTAGTCAATGGATAAAGACTACTCCTAACCCCAGTGTAACCTAATTTTGGAATGTCCACGCATAAGGCAACTGGCTCCAGTTTCTGGGAAGTTGGTCTTGCAATGTTTTCTGCTGGTGATTGTAACCATCTTAATCAGGTATGTGGTCTAGGCATGTGCCAAACCCTCATTGTGCCAGAATGTACTTTCTCTTCAACTCTTCTCTGACTATTCTTCTTTAGAGGAAGAAGGTTGCTCAGGTACCATCTTCTTTGATATTTTCCTTTGTCTTTCTAGGTATTAGTGCCTCTCGTATNAGTATTGTAGGGATCCAGTGCCTACATATTGGGTAGGTAAAACTGGGTTTTCAATATACTCAACATTTTCCACAAATGGTCCATTGCTAATGTCATTATGATATCCTGATGAACACTTTGACCATTACAGGATCGGAAGGCATGGAATATGATATTCAGGAAGGCAAAAGATCCAGGTTTACAGCCCAGAGTCACCCATCCAGCAAAACTAAGTATATTCTTTCAGGGAAAAAAGTGGTTGTTCAGTAAGATAGAAGACAGAAACATTCCTGAGGAATCAGCCAGACCTAAACAAAAAATCTGAAGTCTAAACCCCAGACCCAACAAAAGGGAGGATTTCTTGAGCAGAAGTGTCTCTCCTTCCTCCCCTTTGATTGATTGGTCACAATCTCTCACTATTTCACTGAATTGACTGACCCGTGCTACTCCCATATAATCCAGTAGGTGGCCCTGGTGAGCAAGGCAGAGCTCTTTCCATCTTCCCCTCAGCCTGAGTATGTTCAGGGAACTTGCTCTTCTTTTCCTTGGCAGGATGGGGGCAGGCTTGGAAACTGGGTGGTGGACCTTCCCTAGCAATCCACTCCTCCATCTCTTCATGGAGGTGACGATCTTCAAATCCTGGCTGACTCTGCTTTGAAGTGGGAAGGGATTTCTTTGAATACTGTAACTCCTTTTTAAACAAAT
>NW_025393331.1:0-3907 GCF_016433145.1 Gracilinanus agilis
TAGTGTGAAGTCATATTTAAAATTAAACATTTCAAATTTAAATTGGACACAACAAATTACGAATAAAAGATTGATTATGTTCTACATGAAAATTAAGACATTTTCTGGTATTTTTCATATACCACAAGCTCTTTGGGAAAGAGATATTTTATCTGAAGTGAATTTTAGTCTAACAACTAGTACTATAGCACAAAAAGACTTTTTAGCACTTTAATGACACCTAAAGCTAAAGTCACTGATCCAGCCACATGGCTTACTTTTAAATCTATTTGGATCTTAAAAGAAAAGTTACTCCAGCAGATTGATAAATCAATCCTGCCACAAGGATGGCAGAGCATTTTTTCCTTGTGTCAAAAGCTTGTACAAGTGCTGGAATGAGTCAACAGAACATTTAAAACTCAGTCCAGCTGTCTACATGGAAAGCCTAAATTGGTCGATAGTTCACAGAAAATTCAAATTGATCTAACTTTTAAATATTTAAGAACAATTGTGTTTCAACAGGCCATTAGGTCACAAAGAATAGAAATTAATAGAAAATTTTTTTAAAAGCTTGAATGACTTTCAGAAACTTTCAGATGAGATCAATTGGTGTAATCATTTCCTAAAAATATACTCAGTAGAGCTGACAAATTCATTGGATGCTCTAAGAAAAAATTGGACAATCTTCTCAATGAGAGAAATTTCACCTGAGGATGAGAAAAAATTGCAGACACCGGAAACAGCTTTATCCAAAAGCAAATTCTTTAGAATTTATCACGTTCAAACTTTTGTAAACTCAATTTTAAACAGGAAACACACTCTCATGGATGTATTGCATCAGAGGGACCACATTATTGGATGGATTCAAATTTTTAACCAGCAGACAAAGTCACTTATTAGTTATTTAAAACTGGCAGAGTTACTGCTTGTGGGAGGCCAATAAGAGAAACAGAGTCTTAAATAGATGAACATCTGAGACTCCTCTTTTGACCCCTTTTGTGATCCTTGTGATTTCTTGTTGAAATGTATTGTGACCTTATTGAAAAGCTTTGTGTTCCTATCAAACCTGAATTTAAAGGGTTAACACTTTTAACACAGTAAGGAATGCTGCTGCCTGTTATAGCCAAGGCCAAGATACTCCCCAACTTGGCTTTCTGGTAAGAACCTAGTCAAAATTCAGCCTTGGCCTTGGTCTATTCTGAAGCCAATGTTTTGAGTTGTAACTTCTGCGCATCTGCAAATTTTCAGGGGGGGGTGTTCTTTTGTGTGAAATGAGTCTTGAAATATATATAATAAACTCCATACTCCTGGAGCCAGAGCTGGAAGCATGAAGTAAAGGACATTTCCCTTGTCCTGTCCTTATTTCTTTATCAACTAAACTGTCATCAGATTATCAGAGATGATAAAGAGATCTCCACAACTGCTTAATCGGATTACAAAAATCGGTTCCGATACTGATGTTATTCCTATCACAGTGGCACAAAAACAAGATCAAATGTCACTTCTACAGTACCTATATTGGCAAAGGTACTTTGTAAATATTCCTAGTACCAAAATCTTGCAAATTATGAATATAACTCTGATCATTTTTTCAAAAAGAACATCATTACACCTTATTGCTGATGCTGGGAATACTTTCACTGCCGCATCAAATCAAGAGAAAGCAGAAACTATATTAGACAAACGTGTCATGTTAATGCAGACACAGTATAGTTTTTTGCAGAAAGCAGAGTTGACTGCAATTAGACATGTGCTTAAGATCATAGTACAGACTTGTAATATCATATGTGACTTATATGTTGTTTATCTGATTATTTGTTTAAAGGCTGAAAAAATTAAACTAATGCAAGATACACAAACTGTCCTGCTGCTTCACACCACACAGAATGCAATCTTGCAAAGTCAAGAGGAAAATTTTATTTGCTCTCACAATCTCCGTAGAACTCAGACTGAGAGAATTTCAAAGGCAAATGGCCTAGTAACCACTGCTTTGCAGGAAATGGTTAATTTGTACTCAATATTACATCAGAGTGCAAAATTTTGTGAACCTCAATTTTCTATACAAGTCAATGAAAATTAATGGGCAATGCAAATTTTGTGCTCCTTATTCTGACACTCCTCAAGGAGGGGACTGCAGAGTTGTAAGACCTGCACAATTGTGGCAAAGGGAGGCAGCACGATATGCTCCTTTTGTAAAAATAAAAAATGGATATGTAACTGGAGATAATCACTCTCATGCTGTATGGGCGAAAGCTCAAAATGGAGAATTTAAATTATAGCCAAATGTGCAAGAATATTTGGAAGTTGTGCAACAACATTGCATAATTCTCCATTTTATTTGCTCTCACAATCTCCGTAGAACTCAGACTGAGAGAATTTCAAAGGCAAATGGCCTAGTAACCACTGCTTTGCAGGAAATGGTTAATTTGTACTCAATATTATATCAGAGTGCAAAATTTTGTGAACCTCAATTTTCTATACAAGTCAATGAAAATTGATGGGCAATGCAAACCAAATAGTATGTTATAATTTGGAAATATTTGTACTTTTGTATATGCATCAATTGTACTATCCTTTGTTGAAAAGCTTTTACCTGGTGAAAAATCTTGTGCACTCACACTGTGAATTTGGATAAGGAAACTGATCTCATTTTGAGTGAGAAACTTTTGGTTGGCTAAAAAACATTTCCATGTGGAATGTGAGCCATCAGTTTAACATTTTTCATTGTTCATTTTAATTTTCAGCTACTATAAGACATTTGATTTTATATTTTTCTTTCCTTTTATTTTTCCCATTTTTATATTTTTTCACTATATTTTTAATACTAATGAATGTGGAAATCATTATCAAGATTTTGATTTTGCAGATTAATCTCAGTTTTCATATATTTTCCCTATTTCCTTATCCAAAAGCTTAAGGATGTAGGAATCTGCAAGCATTTGGTAATGTAAAAAAGGAAAATTTAGGTATTTATAGATATATATTAAAATATGTGGCCACCAGGAATCAACAATTCAGGTTGATTGCGTAATTAAATCAGACCCAAGTCAGCATCGGGTTGAAGAGTTTATTTACAATCAGGTAGGTAAAAAGTAGGAATAAAGAGAAAAGGAGAGGCTAGTCCAGGCCAAAGGCCTGGACGGAGGGAGAAGAAGGTTATAAAGCTTAATAAATGAAGCTGTAAGCCACAAGGCCTAACAGCCAGATAGGCAGAGTTTGGAAGCGGCCCAGCTAGGCCAAGGAAGTCAGCCTAACTTACCCACGTGACAATACAGAGTGTAAGCGTTCTGTGGTCTCAGGAGATGCTTCTGCTCCCAGTTCGAGACAGCAACTGCCCCCACAGGAAGTTCACTCACTTACTTAAAGAGATCGTGTCTTTCATCACTTCCTGTGGTCCACCTCTAATTCAAATGGACAAATGGCAGTTTCTACATTGATTTGGACTGCCCAAAAGGCAGTCCCTTATTCTTGATTCTCTCCAAGTACTTCTCAGAAAAGTGTAACTTCTAGGACAGTGTTGGCAAACCTATGACATGTATGTCAGCACTGACACGCGTGGCCATTTTCTATGACATGCGGCAGCATGAGGCCACATACATAAAAATGTGGGGCCACGTGATGTGGATGAAACATTTACTGTAGTGTAGTGTAGACACTCTGTGCACCTTAGATGACAATTCTAACTGTATTAATTTACCTAAATTGATTTATTCAATACAGTAACATAAATATTATACATTTATGTTATTTAAACTATAAATATTGTGAAATTTTGATTTTTTTTCTCCAAGGGACATAACATGCAAATTATGCTGTTTTTTGGTGAATTGACACAACAAGCTCAAAAGGTTGCCCATCACTGTTCTAGGACATCCAAGCACGTGAGTTTTGATGTTAATTATCCTCATGAATCAATACCGGTTACTAA